>NW_014040326.1:23826-27534 GCF_001186125.1 Sphaeroforma arctica JP610 | reverse complement strand
ATGTATGTATGTATGTATGTATGTATGTATGTATGTATGTATGTATGTATGTATGTATGTATGTATGTACGTATGTATGTATGTATGTATGTATGTATGTATGTATGTATGTATGTATGTATGTATGTATGTATGTATGTATGTATGTATGTATGTATGTATGTATGCGTTACCATACTCGAACCTGGCTTGAAGTACGAATGAGCTGCTCTCTTCTCGTCCGTTATAGCCTTAATTGCGTGATGGTTGTGGGTTCCAGGTGTACATGTGCGTGGTATATTTAAGCAGGCTGCCTTGCACGTATCTCGACATTGTGGCGAGTCCTCAGGCCCTATTTCAACTCTTTCGTTAATGTTCGTTATGTATACGAGTATGTATGTAAGTATGAATGTAGGTATGTATTTATGTATGTAGTTATGTATGTATTTTGTATGTATGTATGTATGTATGTATGTATGTATGTATGTATGCATGTATGTATGTATGTATGTATGTATGTATGTATGTATGTATGTAGGTATGTATGTAGGTATATATTTATGTATGCGTTATCATACGCGTACCTCGCACAAGCATAAATGCCTCGTTTACTTCTAGTCAAGGCGCACTTGAGATTTGGTTGTGAATACAAGATGTACATGTGCATGCACACCTATACGTTTTTTGCCTACACATACTTCGAATATGTCGAAATCTCCTTGGCAGACACTGGCTCGATCGCTTGATGGGTGAGATTGCAGACCATGTGTGTATATGTATATGTATATGTATATGTGTGTGTATGTGTTTGTGTATGTGTATACGTATGTGTATGTGTGTGTATATATGCATTTGTATGTGAATGTGTATGTGTACGTTTTCTCTTCACGTCAAGTCCAGACTCAATCGCTTAGTGGTGGTGAAAGCTGAGGCAGGCCGTTTGCGCGAGGGAAGCAGATCGCAGTCTATGAACCGTTTTTGGCTTTCTACGGATGGTACATTGACCGAATCGGGTACGTTTTCTCGATCGAGTACGTTTTCTACAGTAATAGTAAGCGGGTTGTGGAGCTCCTTTGCAGCCACATCAACTGATTTGGGTACTTTTTCTCTGTCATGTACGTCTTCCTCATCAGCGATGGTTATGCTGCATGCCTGCACAAGAGAAGGAATAGCACAGCACATTGAGATGATATTGACGGCTTTGATATTTTACCACGAACGATCTTCTCGAGTTTATCGAATAGGTTGTAAGATTCGATTTAACAGCTAGTGCATGGGTAAGGTATACGTCTATACAGGGTGGCTTAAAGAAGGTATTGCAATCATACGTGTCATTGCGTAGTAGCCACACCATAACTCTCCTATGGTGTGCACGTGTGTATGCGATTCAATAATTCAATAAACCACATATGTACCGCAAGCACGGTATCTCGAAAGCACACACCGAGAGAAAGACATCGACACACGAAGCGAATAGCGGCAGTTTGTGGGCGCGATTGTATACAACGACACTCTACAGATCAAATACACTACGTGCCGTTGGCAGGAATCCCCACGAGACACGATATGATAGGGAATATAGGCCATGGCTGTGTACTTCATTTTAGAACTTCATTTTAGAAGTCGATGTATGTCAATATCCCTACCTCATTTGCGTGTGTATGCGTGTACATACTCATGACATACCCTTACTTAGTTTGTGTGTGTGCGCGTGTAAACATACTCATAGCATACCCGTACCTCCTTTGTGTATCGCTCGAGCGTGATTGGGTGCAGGATACCTGTAGCCACTCCATGGGCGTTTTGATCGCCGAAATGCCTGCGGTCAACGTTGAGTCATATAACAAGCGTTGGTATGTTTGTATATGTTTGTATTGTGTAAACAAAAAGTTGTAGATTTTCTAAGACTAAACCCCTAAAACCCAAATTATTCTAAAATAGAACAAGAATTTGTATGTGTGTTGGGTGACTAGGACCGCCAGATATGATGCGATATGCAAACCGTTTAGAATGTACAGACACTGACATTGAAAATCAATTTCACGAAATGCGTCGCATGTCTTCCAAACATTTATACATAGATAAGTTTCAAGCCTATGATATATAGCACAGTTATCCAGTCATGAGATAAGACTTCCAGTACTTGGGATCAAAAAGTCTTCCACTCCAGATGAACAACTAGTCTACACCATTCAGCAAACGTTGCCACAACTTCATGGGCGCGCGTAGTGAAGCGAGCATAAGTAGCAACGAAGTTCGAACGTTCGCATGAAAACGTACATACACGTGCGCACGTTTTACTGTACACTGCGGTAGGCGCGGATGCATACGTTCAGCTAGTACCTGCACACATACACACGGTGTGTGTAGGGACTTTTAGCACCCAGCTGAGTTAATCTGTGTTAAATGCTGAGGATATAGAGTCACAGGCTGCTATATATGCCAGATCCTCGATGTGAATGCGTTAGTTTTGGTATTGGCATTCGCAGTCAATACGTTCTCAGCAATAACGGAGACATTCATGTGACCAAATGTATTTAAGCGGACTTTTATAACTTTTTATTCTATAAAATGGTTCACACCCCATTAGATAAATGTATCAGTAGCAGTGCAGGCACCAAGCGACATTGCATGCAACTATATGAATTTGTAAACGAAGTGAATATGCACAGCTGCATGTGTAAACATGTATTAAACACACCTCTACGTGGATATGTATGCGTATATATGCCTACATGTACATAGATATACCAGACACACCCGTACATAGATTTACATGCATGTGAAGATTTGCAAGTGCACACAAGATTTGCAAGTGCACACATGTGCTAAACACACCTCGACGTAGATATATGTGTACACTTCTACATGTACATAGTTATAATAGATACACCCGCACACAGATTTGCATGCATGTAAACACCTGAATGTGCACACATGTACTTACGGGCCAATCAGATGCGCCACGTCGTTGTAGGTGAATGTGTCTGTCTTTGTAAAGGCATTCAGCGGTTTCGCACGCTGCGACACTGGGTCGTAGATCTTCTCGGCGAGTGCGAGGAGTTAAGAGTATCGGGACGAGACAAGTCTGTTAGTATATTGAGTATAGAATAGACTAGTAGGAGTATTGGGGACAACACAGGTCAGTTGGTATATTAACAGAATATACGAGTAAGAGTATTGGGGACAACATAGGTGATTAGTATAATGAGAATAGAATACACGGGTAAGAATACTGGGACGAGATAGATCAGTAGTGTGCCGAGTACAGAATTGATGAGTAAGACTATTGTGGACAACATAGGTCACTTAGTAAATCGAGTACAGAAAGAACGAGCGAGATTATTGTAGACAACAAAGGTGAGCTAGATAATGAAAAATAGAATACAGGAGTAAGAATATTGGGGACAGCATAGATCAGTTAATGTATTGTGGAAAGAATAAACTAGAAAGAGAATTGTGACGGTTACGGCATCTCGAATTCCAAAAAGCACACAGCCAGCTGCTCAGCCAGCTGCTTCCAGACAGTCATATATGTGTAGGTTAGTTGGTTGGTTTGTACAAGTATATTACTAATACTCACCCATATGCACACACAGACATAACCACACATACGAACAAACACAGACACACACAGACACACACAGACACACACACATACATACACACACCCAAAGAGAGACAGAGAGACACACACACACAAACACACGCACAGACACACACACACAC
>NW_014040326.1:13080-23806 GCF_001186125.1 Sphaeroforma arctica JP610 | reverse complement strand
TAGTAGTAGTAGTACTATATATATATATATATATATATATATATATATACTATATATATATATATATATATATATATATATATATATATATATATATATATATATATATATATATATATATATATATATATATATATATATGTATATGTATATGTATATATATATATATATTATAGTGTATGTGCATATGCATGTGTATGTGTATGTGTATGTGTATGGGTATGTGTATATGAAAGTGCATATGTATGTATATTGTACATGCGCATGTGCATGTGAATGTGAATGTGAATGTGTATGTGAATGTGCATGTGAATGTGTATGTGTATGTGCATGTGTATGTGTAAGTGTACATATGTGTATGTATATGTGTATGTGTATGTGTATGTGTATGTGTATGCGTATGCGTATGCGTATGCGTATGCGTATGCGTATGCGTATGCGTATGCGTATTCGTATGTATATGTGTATATGCATATGTTTATGAATATGTATGTGCATGCACGTGTGCATGTGGTACCCCCATGTCTACACATGCGAGTCGTGTGGCATAGCATACCACTCATCACACAGAGCTCCAGTAGACGCCCCGAGGTCCATCCTCGCAACTCGATCTTCAAATCTGCAATGGTGATGCCAATCGGATTCAATCTTCGACACAGGAGACGCTAATATACTATGCACACAAATGAATATGTATTTTTAGCTTTATACACAGCTACAATAGACATTCTGTGTGGACAATTTGATGGCGAATGTGGGAAGGGCTTGTTGAATATGGATCGACTAGGGACGATCGACTGGGAAGAGTATAGAGATAAAAACCAGAAAAATAACGCCAAAGTTAGGTATAGAATCGGGTTAAAGATGTCCATACACATCAACACCACCCATTACTTTACGAACACGATTTCATATTCAGTCAAGGATGGAAAAAAAAGCACACCTTAATTATATAAATGTTTGCATACGTCAAAGGTGCATGTGTGTGAGACATCCATGAGCATCTACTTCGCCTATGCACAACTGTTCATATCGAGATCTGTGCAATAGCACTGCTCACTGCACATGCCTGCCTTATGAACTTCTACTCACAAGATTGCTTTGATGGATATAACTCAACAGACATATGCTTCGTTACAAATCCACGTCACTAGTGGTGTTTCACTTAGTTACCAAAATCTGACCAGTTGAAATACACAGAGAACTGCTTCAGTGCTGTCACAGTGGTGAACTTGGGTATCTTGAATACACATACGATGTGTATACTCAGAAATGTAAACTGAGTACTGAATATTATATGTCCATGTGAACTGCATGCTTAAACATACGTACTTCCACGTCTGCTTCCTTGCAGTCATGAGCTGTATACTCGTATATTGAGTATTGGTAACACTTCAGCAGAAGGGTGTATTGAGTAGTGTATATTCAGTTCTGGCTACACTTAAGCAAAGGGTGTATTGAGTAGTGTATATTGAATATTGGGTACAGTTAAGCAGATGGGTGTATTGAGTAGTGTATATTGAGTATTGGTTACAGTTAAGCAGATGGGTGTATTGAGTAGTGTATATTGAGTACTGGCTACACTTAAGCAGATGAGTGTATCGAGTCATATATATCGAGTATTGGTTGCATTTAGCAGATGGGTGTACCAAGTAATGTATATTGAGTATTGGTTACAGTTGAGCAGATGGGTGTATTGAGTAGTGTATATTGAGCATGGGCTACACTTAAGCAGATGAGGTTTTTGAGTAGTGCATATTTTATGTACATCTGAACTACTTTGCCAGACATTTTGCGATTCCCTGTCTGTAAGGCTGCACTCGCAATTGTACCCTTACCTCGATTGCCCACCAGTCGAGAGCCACAGAACTCATAGCCGTCGCCGTTATCTGCCATTTTCGTCAGAATCTATAGGGTTTTAGGGTTCTAAATATTTAGAATTTGTAGTTTTGGTTTGTCAGAGTCTGTATGCTGAGGTCAAGGACACAAATGGTTACTGAATGGCATCAACAATATACCGTATAACTTATAGCACGAAGGTGTAGCAGATGTATATGGATATGAAATGGTTTCAATAGGTGTACGTATAAATGAATGAATAAGCTATTTAATATAGAGAGTACAAGAGTACAAATAGGTCTGGAATATACCGATACTTTATAGCACAGGGTTATAATAGATGTATATGGTTATAAAATTTCCAGTAGGTATACAAATTTACAGGAAGTTGTGGAGTTTACCAATATTTTATAACACTTGGGTATAATAGTGTATATGGGTATAGAGCTTTCCAGTAGGTGTATGTATACATACGCGAATATAGAATAAAAACAACTTGGATCATCCTATGTAAGAACAAATATAATCGAAGTTATATATCCCTTTGAAAACAATAAGTGTACACAACATTCAATACATATATGATGTCTACTCACATAACATATTCATTATTTCGTGCAAGAGTAGGTAGTACAAATAAAGATGACGTTTATCGCTCGTATATCAAGAACATATTTCATATATCCTAATCAAATATATGATATACATCACATACCAATATTAAATATTAATATCATATATATCACATACCATTTATCATATATCTAGACATAACTCATATATCTATTTTATATAGTGTATATCATATTCTATATATCATATATAAAAACTTATATAGCATATATCATATTTCAAATATCTATACATATTCCATATATCCATAATACATATATACAGGTACATCATATGTCATATATCATATATACTATGTATATCATATACCATATATTACATATTTACATCATATATATGTAGAACTTGATTATCATAAAACATATATCATATATCTATACCCAGATCACACTATACTCCGGCAGTACAGGACCGCCGTCATTTGCAACAAAAGGGGTGATATACTTGCACTGGCATAGTATACCACAATACTCACAGGCGTGTTCACATCAATAACAACAACAGATAGATTTTATGTAACAATATAAGCAAACGTGATTATACAACTACGAGCATACTCCTATACCCAGATGTATGGTAGTACACAAGCACAAACAGATTCATACCCGTTTGAAAAATCAGGTTGCTAACGTGCATGCGTACGGAGCACACCCAACCTCGCCATGAATGTCGATAGATCTTTACACAGACCACAAACATACTCTATTGTCTCCAGAGGTCATAAAGTGCACAAGCTCCTAAACTTGGGTAGACCATGAAAGCAAGTTCACATGTGCATACGTACACACACATGTACATGTGAATATATGCACTACATATATATACGTATGCGTACATGCATGCACTGTATAAACTGCAGGAACATACTCTGTTAACTCCGAAGGGAATGAGATCACTGTCTTCTGTGATGACGGTGGTGATGTACTTGCGCTTGTACAAGTACGCCAATTGAGCGTCGGCTTCGTATGGGGCGATGATACACTGCACGCCTTTCTCTCGACACATCTGTGCATATCAGAGAAAGCACGTGGATATTAGTACACAATACATAGGTGCACATTGGTGTGTATATGAGGAAGTGAAGTATAAAAAAATACATATAAACGCGTCCGTGTGTAAAGTGGTAAGTAAACCTCGGTTATTGAACAAGGTTGATCGCGCGACGGTTTTGTACGGGGAGACGATGTACTGAAAGCCTTTTTCTCGACACATCAATATTAAGACCTAAAAAGGCCCAGTATAGGCTGCCATATACACATACCTTGTGTACGGCTCGTGCCATGTCGTTGGTGACAGTGAGACTCTTCTTGAATGTCTGTGATAGTCATGTGGCCATGCAGAGCGTATAACATCGAATGACGAGAAATGAGTCAGAGAATATAATAGTCATGATAGTGCTAAGTGGACGATGCTCATGGATACTTTAACGATCTATATAGCCCACCACACTTATTCACACAAGAGTCGATGTAACAGATTTTCCACAGGTGTAGCAGAACATCAGGTAGCACGCATAGAAACCCACATAGTCACACACGCATGTTACAACCACGCCTAAGATTCATGCACTACATACAGGAGCTAAGTGCCATATGTGGGATATTCACACGCATACTTATATACGCTACTCTACATACGCAGATACAGACCTAAACATGATCGAGCTAACAACAAAGTGCTCAACACGCATATACGCTACATAGCTCAAGTAATTACACATTATACATCATCACGTGCAAATAAACTAAGCGCTCAACACATTTATACATTACACAACACAAGCAACTACACACCTATACATGATCACGAGGAAACAAACTAAACGTTCAGCTCACATATACACTACTCAACTTAAGCAACTAAACACATATACATGATCGCGAGCAAATAACGCAGTGTGTACAGCACATATACACACTACTCGGCTCAAATAATTACACACTGATACATCATTACGAGCAAACAAACCAAGTGCTCAACACGCATATACACTACTGAACTCAAGCGTTTACACACCTATGCATGTTCACGAGCAAACGAACGAAGTGATCAACACATATTTACATTCCTCAACACAGATAAATGCACACCATACATGATCACGAGCAAAAAACTTTGTGCTCGACCCCCTGAAGCCACATTCAAGTCACGCAAGGGCATCGCATGCTATTGGCATACCTCCAGAGCCCCATGAATATCCCCGTTATCCATCATTTCCCGTGCCTTTGCTTTGCTCTCCAACCTCCGTCTGTTAATTTTGTGTGATATGTAATACGATTTTAGTATGATTTTTGCATAGGTCTGCCATCGCATATCGAACATATATTGTGTGTAGTATCGTATAGATGTCTCTGTTGGGCCCAGCTTGACTAGTCTAGCTTGTCACATTGCCGGATACGACTTAGCAATATGTCGAGTTTATCATATGTATGAATGACTGTGTATACACACACACATACATATTTATGTGCATATCATATGTATGTAATTATACATGCATATGCACCATACGTATGTCTATGTGTGGATTGCTTTCGCCGTTTCCTAAAGCTCCTATGTCAAGATAATTTCATTTTGTGAATACTACAACCTAACATCGTGTCCCATTGCTTGACATGAAATCTTAATCTGTTTGTTCACATCTTGCTACGATTACTCACAGCTTTCCTCAATACAATATCGGGATGAGAACTGGTAGTTGTGAATTTCTAACAATGCTTGTATTAGAATTATAATGGGGAGGAAGTTGCACGACTACTATAAAACGTGATATGTAACATATTCATGTACTGTATTTTCACACATGCATACACATGCAAATATATATATATATATATATATGCATGCAACGGATGTGAAGACATGTGTAGCTAAGTATACACACAGGTTGATATAAATCCTCGAATCAGTCTGGTAATACTAGAGACAGCATTCACCTTCGTCTCTCCTCATTCCCACGCTCGTTGACACAATTCTACATATGCATGTATATGCATGTATATGCAATCGTACAACAATTTCAGCGGAATTTGTACTTTAATAAAAACATCATTCAATACAAAATGACCGCATGAGACAGGTGAAACCAGGAAAAATGCTCACCTTCGCCTCTCTTGTGGGCACGCTTTATAAACCAATTCTACACT
Organism: Sphaeroforma arctica JP610; assembly: GCF_001186125.1. Classification (NCBI taxonomy): domain Eukaryota; class Ichthyosporea; order Ichthyophonida; genus Sphaeroforma; species Sphaeroforma arctica. The sequence goes on along the minus strand of NW_014040326.1, from coordinate 18,188 downwards.
TGCATGTGTATGTACGCATGTGCATGCGTGTATCATTGCATAGACTTGTAGATAAAACAAAAACAAAACACCGAATAACTTCGGTGATACCGGATATAGCACTCACTTTAGTCTCTCTTCGTTGACACGCTTTAAAAACCAATCCTACACATGTATGTTCATGCGTGTATGTACATACGTGAAACGAAAGAATAATGATATGTACATCAATATACTCAACGTTCAATGTAAACCCTCGAACCGGACAGGTCCGATGTTACCAAAATACAGCACTCACTTTCGCCTCTCCTCGTGCACACGGCTTTTGGCAGGTAAAGGTCTGCCATCGAAAACAATGACAGGTGTCACCGCCTTCGACAGAAGTAGATCGACACGCTTTGCACAGTAATGAATGTATCTGTAGGGCGGAAATCAAACGCGATGGTATTCAATCTCACTGTATATACCTATAGTAATTTCGTGTATTTAAGGGCTTAATAAAATGATACATCGACACGTTTTGTACAGTAATAAACATCTGTAGAGAGAAAACAAACATGATGGTATTCAATCACACTGTATACGCCTTTAGTAGTGTAACCCCATTAATAGTTTAATAATATAGAAGAAAAAAAGCAGATCGACATGCTTTGCAAAGTAATGGATATACCTGTAGGAAGGAAAATAAACATGCTGGTATATAATACATTTGTATATACCTGTAGTAGTTTAATACTTTTAATAGTGTAATAATATTAGAAAGAAGAAGCAGATCGACACGCTTTGCACAGCAATGTATATATCTGTAGGAAAGAAAATAAACATGATCGCATTCCATCTCGCAGTATATGCCTTAAGACTTTTCCTGTCTTCAATATTTCAATGATATTGGAAAGGAGAAGCAGATCGACACGCTTTGTACAGTAGTGAATAAATCGGCAGTGAAGAAAATAAACATAACATAACGACATAAAATCTCGCTGTATGTCTTTACCAAAACTAATTTGATGTTATTTGAAAGAACCAGGGCGACACGCTTTGCACAGTAATAAATACATCTTTAGGGAGGAAAATAAACAAAATGATATTCAATCTCACTGTATGTGTCTCTAAGAAAACTAGTTTGACATATGAAAAAATGGTCGACATGCTTTGTACAGTGGTAGGCATACCTGCAGGTGTGAGAGCGTGTATGAAATCTTTAAAGCCTCCCATCATATGCGTGAGAAATACAGCTGATAGCACTTCAAAGATGCAGAGCCACACACTTTGCACAGTAATGTACATATACGTCAGTGTTTGAACCATTGCAAGAGTATTGATACAGGAACTGGGTAGGCCAAGTGTGACGATACACGTCAGTTTGCCCAGCAGTGAATAGAGTATACACGACCACAACCACACATGTACCCATACCTATCTGTATGCTTGCCGTGCAGTAATTGATTGCAGCAACCATAAAGTCCCTTGTATATCCACAGACTGATATCCACGCCGACGCTTTCGCCCTTGTAAATGGCCACGTTTACCGGTACTTTGCACGCCTCCAGGTGTTTGTGCAATTCTGTGTATGTATGAAAAATGGGGGAATTATTTACAGACAAATTGGTGAGATAATCTATTTATAGATTTTGTCAGGGTAGGCATATATATCTGCTCACACATATGTGCTGTACGAGGTAAGAATACGCCTAACAGTCTACTTATAGTTTTTATCTGGATAGTCATACTCTTCCTTGTACACCTATGTGTTACATATGTGTGCGGCTTCGCAGAATCCAGGTGTTTGGTTATTCTGTGCGTGTCACAGTCAACGAGGCGACTAAGACTGCTACGGAATTTATTTTCACCGTTCCTCTCTCGAGATATATAAATTTGTTTCTGCATTCCATAAGATTCATACTTCCGCGGCACTCTCAGCTGTGTTCACCGCATCAAACTAGCTATAGCGTTTGTATTAACGTACAGGTATCGCAATTGTATTTATGTAAGGATTCAATAGATATATTTATGTAAGGATGCAGTATTTGAATTCGTGTATGGACATCAACATTGTATTCCTCTCAAGACAAATCGATATATATATGTAAGGATATTCATGTATGGATATCATAATTGCAGTTATGGAAGGGTATAGTAAGTGCTTGACACTTATGAAAGGATACAGTGGTTGTATCCATGTACGAATATCACAAATGTATTTATGTGAAGATATAGCAATCGTATTTATATAAGGATATAGTAGTTGTCGTCGCTGTCGTCATGTATGGATATCCATAATTGTATCTATCTAAAGATATAGTAATCACACTTTTGCAAGGATAGAAGATTGTATTCATCCACAGATATCACAATTGTATTCTTCAATTGTATATGTAAAAATATGGTGATTGGATCCATGTATGGATATCACAATTGTATTCATTCGGTGTATATTAATTGTAAATATGTAAGGATATAGTGATTGGTATTCATGTATGGATATCACAATTGCATTTAAATCAGTATGTAATGAGTACAACTTCGTACGTCACAGACCCATCCGTGGAGAAACGCAGTAACACTGAGAGAAAAAAAACAGGGCAATTAGATTTGAATGGCTGGCATTATAGAGCATTCGCGCTCAAGTTTGCCTGTCTCAACATGTTCCCTATTTTAGATCATTAAACCAGTTGGATTAGCAACATATTGCCATGAAACAAATGTCGTATGACCTGTCGTACATGTCGTACGCTCTTTCTCTGTCAAGTATACGACCGCCTGTGCTTTCAGTAGGATCCTCCATATGTAGTAAACATTTAATTGAGTCCTTAGGATTCACCATGTCGAGGTCAGACTATGTATAGATAAAAACGAGTTCAGCACTCGGTGCCTTATAGGTTACTTCTATAGAATATGGATACTGGATATTGACCTGTAGGCTGTCGTGTGAATAGCTTATGTTCATGGCGATATATATCGTGGTCAGTGACTTTGTAAGACTTTTGTGTCGTACAATGCCACTTCGATACAGCTTGTATACTACCTATCGATCTGTATGAATGCTAGTGTGTCTATTGCTTGTGTTTACGGCAATAAATTTCATGTACAGTGGTGTCGTACGACATTTTTGGCTTATAATGTGTGTGGTACAATCCGGTTACCATATAGCTTATTAAACATCGATAACAATATACTCTTGAGTGGAACAAATTTGACTTCCCTGAGTGACTTCCAATCCCACTGACCTTGTTCGACATTCGTGAGATATAACCTATTCTGTATTGACAACTAAGAACGATATATCCGACAGTTGACTATGAGCGTCGTATCATTATCTTGTACACTTCCGTAGTAGCCACTGATTCTGTTCACTTCATAAGACTTGGCGTCGTATGAAAATCTTTGTGACGGGCGAGCTATCGATTATACGACATACGAGTCGGATATATGACACATTGAGCTCAAACTGACTCACCCTGTGGGACGATATGGAGAGACGATTTATCCTACAATTACACTTCAGTATGGTGTATGTGTAGATACAGATACAGATTAATTCTGACTGGTGAGAAAATTTCTCCACATGCCATGTGAGTGTCGTGTTGAAAGTGTGTCTGAGCTACCTGCCATTTAAAGCCAACAAAAAGCAGTTGCAGTACTAATAAATCATGTGTCGTATATCTATAGATACTATACATGAGATGTGTACGTTGAGTACACATATTCAATAATTTGGCTGAAAAAAAAGGTTACAACGGACTATTAAAATCACGGGAGTGACCCGATATTCACGTACGAGATGAATATGGATCATCTTGAATCATACCATATGAATAATAAAGAAGCCGGAATATGGGCAGTGTGCTTTTCCACGTGCATTCCTACACCCACCAGCAGTTAAGGAACTAAAAGTCAGTTCTATACATGTCTATATGTAAATGAAAAACCGTCAAAGTACAGCTGTATCTATCAATAACATCCATACCAGCTATTAAAATACAACATGAACTAGAACTTCTCACAGCATATGCTCAATACCCATTCTATACATAGCGATACTCGCGGTATTTTCATAACAAGAACACAAAACGCTGAAGACATACCTGAAATACCCATAACAAACTCACCGATTCTCTCACTATTTACAATTCTAAACGTATCAAATTGCGATATCAATACATAAACGCATTAGTCTCAGAACATACCTGATATGCCCATAGTGAGTTAGATCTACTCGGCTTATATGCTTATAGGAACGTTATTGCAGGCCTGCTGTACTCAACTGCTCACAGCTTCTCAAGTGTGGATGCACGTGGTAAGGCCAACTAACCAAATATATATTCAGCACGTGATAGCTATAGGTATTTAAATGGTTCATATATGTGATGCCTTCGATAACGTAGATTTATTCTTAGCGCAGTATAGCCACAGGTAGCTCCAATATAAGTGAACAACAAAAGACCAAGGTTAGCGTACTGTGAGAAACACGCAGCACATAAGTAGGAGTATTACAGTACCCGTGTTACGTGTAGCTACATATCTATGGATCTATATTTATTATGCACATATTGCACAATACACTTGATATTTATATACTGTTGTTGGATACACTACAGTTTGTACCGCGGTGGACTGGTGGCTCGAGAATCGGAACTGCCCGCTGCCAACTCGCCTGGTCTGTTTTGGCGGGCTTCTGTGGAGTAGAATCCCTTATCGGAACTGGGACTGAGGACTCTCTTTAGCTTTTTTTTGGTATTTATCCTTTATCGCTATATGAAAATTTATGTACTTACGTGTGCCATATTTAAATATTTGCGTGGTTTGTCACACGAAACAGTGGTCATTTACTTGCTAACCAGTAGTACTGTAGTTGCGACACGGCTACACGGTTCATTCAGGATAGCGTGTACGGTGAACAAGAAGTAGTATTGGAGGATTGGTCGTCTGTACAAAGATAGAGACAGCTTGAGTGCATGCGGTTTGGGTTGCTGTCATCAATAAATAGACATACTAAGTAGCAATCGATGCAACAAGTAGCGACCGAAGCCCCAAACTTAACAGTAAACTTTGTCCAACGAATTGGCTTATGTATGCGACTTCGCGTGTACCCACAGGTATATGCATCTGAGAAATCACACACACACACA
>NW_014040326.1:9785-12443 GCF_001186125.1 Sphaeroforma arctica JP610 | reverse complement strand
AAGTCTCAATGTAATATTTTATATTCATAACTCAGTCACAATGTAATATCCTATATTTATAACTCAGTCTCAATGTAATATCTTATATTCATATCTCGATGTCAATGTATCGTCTCATATTCATAACTCATCTACCAGCACTCAACGTACCTACAATCGCCCATCAACATTCTCTCTCTCTCTCGTCCACCCTTGTCTGCGCAGCACTGGAGCATCCCCGTTGTAGACGGAGTCCGTCCCTGTGCACGCGAGTCACACCGCAGCTGTGTGTACAATGGGCAGTTGGTGATGTACGGTGGCATGAACGGCAAGCGCCTGGGCGATGTGTGGGTGTTTGACACAGCCACACACACATGGACACAAGCAGCCACAGGCACACACGCACACACGCCGTGTGCACGCTCTCTGCACACTATGGTGGTGGTGGGTAGTCGTGCGTATGTGTTTGCGGGGTGGTCGCCGGTGGTGGGTGGGGGGGTGGCTGGCGCAGCGGAGGAGTGGGAGTGCACCAATTCCCTGGGCTGCTTGGATCTGGGTGTGTGTGTGTGTGAGTGCGTATTAACAATAGCTGTGTGTGTGTTTGTGTGTGTGCTGGTGTGTATGTATGTATGTATGTGTGTGTGTGTGTGTGTGTGTGTGTGTGTGTGTGTGTGTATTCATATATATATATTCGTTCGGGTTATTGGTTTGTCTGGAATTATTCATAGTCCTGGCTGTTTTTATCAGAAACGCGTATTGTACGTATGTTTTGCTTAGAATGGTTGCATACAAAGTTGTATATATCCGTTAATTAATCGTGAGAAAGACACGCGTAGTATATCAGATGATGACGTGCCATACCTTACCTCTGATCTCACTTTGTCTACTTATCCGACAGGACTCAGAATGAGAGCCTCGGTGTGAGACAAATCTTGATGTGCACGTACTAAACAGTGTATTCATACAGTCTCGTCAATTCAGTGTGAAAGGATACCGAACTTCTTGCACATTCGGAGTATTCCGCTGTCATGGGTATGTTTGTGAGACCTTTGCACAACCATTTGCATATACAATGTCGTACCTTCATGTTGTATATTTTGTTGAAATTTTTTTTTCAAAGTGTTTTAAGTAATTTCTGAGCTTTTCTGTGCACTCGCAGTAGTCCGCTAGTATGAGTACGTCTGTATGGTAGATGACGCCTTCTTCATACACCATATACATAGTACATATACAAAAGGGTAAACCTGATAGCATCTATCCTAGTTTGAAGCGCTCTCACCAAGCTTTGCAAGGTGTGTATTTAAAAATTTACTATGCTTTTGACAGCGAAGTTCGCTCTATGAAATAGTAATAAAGACACTATTAATATAGTAGTGAATTTGTAGTAGTCAACTACCTTCCTGCGTTCTCAACATTTTAAGATTGATGTTTCCATTTTACTTCATACCACATCAACCAAGACAACATCCTCAATTTGGTGAATAGAAATTCAGGTGTAAAGCGATCAATGTGATATAGTTACCAACCACCGCTACGTTGCTATACTTCGCCATATACGTAATATATCTATATACACAACATTTTGCATATGGTATTTATATTGGAGGAGGAACAATATAAGTTACTATCATGTCAAGCATCTTCACTGACGTTGTTACTAGACTTGGTCAACACCTTCTACTATTTCTGTTAAATCAATATTAGAAGTTCTTTTCCGGACATCAGGATGTCTTACTAAGGACATCGTTTCTTACCCCTTCCACAATTAAAACTATACCTATACCATATATGTACTATGTACTAGTACTACGAAGGTATACCAGTTGGGTGAAACCCACATATCAAGCGCCCCACTTAGTTGCTAAACATCTCATGTGCACACATTGCCCTGCTCGAATATATCACATATATGTTATACATGTATGAATAACCCTGGTTCATTGTAAATCAACAAATATATTATATGTATAGGTTACTAAAATATGCACATGTTACTCTATTACACAGTATAGCAACAGATATATGTCAAATATGGATGCTTTACTAACATCATATATTTTGTATATATGTATATATTACCCTACTTCAATTGTAACAACAGATATATGGTATATATGCATATTACTAGTATCATATATATGGCAGATATGTACACATTACTAACATCATGCATTGCGTATGTATGTATATATTACCCTACTTCATTGTATAACAACAGATATATGGTGAATATGTATATATTATTAGCATCATCTATATGGCATATATGTATATATTACTAACATCATGTATTTGGTATATATGCATACACTCCGCTACTTCATTGTACAGCAACAAATAAAAGGCATACTTGATACTATCATCATATATACGGTATGTATGTACACATTACGCTATCTCATTGCATAATAATCAATAAATGGCTTATATGTATGCAAAACTAGCATCATATATTTAATCTATATGCATATGTTATCCCACCCCATTATAGGACAACAATTATATGGTCTATGTGCATATATCACACACGCCATATTTTTGGTATAATGTATGCATTACTAACATCATATATATATGGTATATATGCATACAGCGGGGGAAACGATGGATCTGACCCACGTGCCAAGCACGCTGACTAAAGACCAGTTGCTTTGCTTAGAGGTAGTACAGGCAGCCCTA
>NW_014040326.1:6806-9040 GCF_001186125.1 Sphaeroforma arctica JP610 | reverse complement strand
GTGTGTGTGTGTGTGTGTGTGTGTGTGTGTGTGTGTGTGTGTGTGTGTGTTGTGTTGTTTGTTTGTTTGTTTGTGTGTGTGTTTTTTTTGTTGTGCGTGTGTGTGTGTGTGTGTGTGTGTTGTGTGTGTGTTTGTTGGAGGTGGGAGGTGGGAGTGTGCGCTTGTTGGGTTCCATGGCTCGCGTAGTTTACTGTTGCATGTGAGAGCGAGATTGTTAGCAGTAGAGTATATGCGGAGTGTGTAAATATTGGTAGTAGCTGTGTGTGTTTGAATTGTGTGAGTATAATGTTGGGTTGAGTGTGCTTAAACTCTCTGGGATAGTTTGGTCCTTATGAAGAAGAACGGTGCGGGGTGCTTTACGACCGAGAGTTTGGGCTAAGAGATGTGTGACTGTGAGGAAAAGGGTCTTAGGGTTTTAAGGTTTAAACACATTCGTCCCTTTTATCTTCGTCTACTCTCCTCATCCACCGCTGATTGTTGGACGTCTTCTCATTCGCTGCTTGCAGACACCCTGTCCTGGATTGATGTGGATGTGAGTGGTCTTAATGGCGATGGTCTGCCTAAGGCGCGTGCGGGGCATTGTGCGGCTGTGGTGGGCACGAGAGTGTTTGTGTGGAGTGGCCGCGACGGCTACCGCGAGAACCACAATAACAGCCAGGTACGCAGCAACGGCTGTGCATGTGTGTGGAGTTACATGGTGAAGCGACTGTAGCCATTGCAGGGGGTTGTGTATTTGTGTGGCTATTTGTTGGAGTATATGATCAAGCTAGTGGAAGTAGCCGTATCGTAGCGCGGCGCCAACACACAGTACAGGTGTCAACACACAGTACAGGTGTCAACATACAGTACAGGTGTTGGTGTGTGTGACTGGCGGATATCATGTGATTTTGAAATCGCCCATCCAGTATCAGCCGTCTGTAGGATGTCGTTCATCACACATGAATAGTAGAACAATCGGGACTAAGAATATCACTTATAATCCATATCAAGTCAAGCGGTATTCTGCCGTAGAACATCTACATGGAAGGTACATGCTATATATATCTATATATATCTACATGGAAGGTGCATGGTATATAAATATAGACACACGAAAGATACATGGTATATAAATATAGTCCCACGAAAAGCACATGGTATATATATCTACATGGAGGGTACATGGTATATATATCTACATGGAAGGTACATGGTATATATATCTACATGGAAGATACATGGTATATATATTTACATGGAAGGTACATGGTATATATATCTACATGGAAGGTACATGGTATATAAATATAGTCCCACGAAAAGTACATGGTATATAAATATAGTCACATAAACACACATATATCTAACTACCCATACACTCAACACGGCAGGTGTGCTGCCAAGATCTGTGGCTGTTAGAGACAGCCCCTCCGCCGAAGAGCTCTGAGTTCAGTCCTCAACGCATCACCGCCCTGACAGTCATTGGCCGCTGGTCGCCTGTGCCTACCGCCGATGCCTACCGCCTGCAGATCATGCTGTGCCACGACCAGTCAGAGGTGTGTACGTACCAACACTCTGACCAGGTTGTGGGGTGTGTATGATTATTACACATAAGTGTGTGATTATTACACATAAGTGAGTGATTATTACACATAAGTGTGTGATTATTACACGTAAGTGAGTGATTATTACACATAAGTGGGTGATTATTACACATAAGTGTATGACTATTACACATAGGTGCGTGATTATTACACATAAGTGTGTGATTATTACACATAAGTGTGTGATTATTACACATAAGTGAGTGATTATTACACATAAGTGGGTGATTATTACACAAGTGTATGATTATTACACATAGGTGTGCGATTATTACACATAAGTGTGTGATTATTACACACGGGTACTTCTGCGCAGAGAAACGTAGCAGCTATTGGCTATTGAGCGTGTATCTCTTGCAGTCTCACAGGGCTCACACATACAGACGTAGGTGCTGCGGGTGTTTGGTTGATGTATGCATCTTCATGTGGGTATTGCGCCATTATGAGGGTGGCGGTTTTATGGAGCTTGGGCCAAACGGTGAGAGTGATAGGGGTGTTGTCATGTACGAGCGAAGCTCATTTGAGTCCTCACACCACGTCTGCGTATAAGCATGGCCTACTTTTGATTGCCAAGATATATACACGTTCTGTGCTCACTGGCATATATATATATATATATATATATATATATGTGTGTGTGTGTATATATGT
>NW_014040326.1:0-4890 GCF_001186125.1 Sphaeroforma arctica JP610 | reverse complement strand
TATAGTACGTTTGGCTATTAGGCCGCCTGTCCCTATTGGTCGTGTGGGATTGTCTTGTGTACGTAGTGCATTGAGTTCATAGTCTGTCTTGTCTTTCGCTGTGAGTTCAGTGAGATGGCAATAGCTGTTGGTGCAGTTTGTTGGTTGTTGGTTGTGGTATCATCTGCTGCTATTATGCCTTTGTTACTATCAGCAACAGTTTTTCTTATTACCGTACGTTGCGTGTCTCGAGTGCCACACGTATGTATGATTACTTCTTTGCGTAAGTTGGTTGCGGATAACGCTCAGAACACAAGACATTATCTGTAAGTGTACGACATAGCAAACAACACTCCATGCTCTGCGTGTTTTGTGTAGGGCTCGCCTACACATCCGTGTGGCCGCTGCCAGTCCTTGTACAACCCCTCATGAATTGGTCAGCTGTCTCGCATTGCCGTATGTGCACGCATACACACACACACACACGCACATCTTGTCATCTCGGCATTTACCTTTAGTGCGTGTACGTACACACACTCATCTTATCATCTGCATACACCGCTTAATGCGTGCACACACGCTTCTCTTATCATCCCTGCATAAACCTTTTATTGCGTGCACACACACATCTTTTCATTTCTGCATACACCTTTTATTGCGTGCCACACGCTTTTCTTATCATCTCTGCATACACATTTGCCACGACAGACGCCATATCTCTCTTAATCCGTCGCTGCCTTCGCACACATCTCTAACCTGCCTACAATCCTTGCGCCTCCTGGACATCTGAACGCTATTAGATGGGCTCATGTCCTTTGATTTATGTCACACTAACTATCCGCCCCATTCACTTGTTCGTATCGTAGCGTTAACAAATGTGACACGGATGAGCGACCACGACGTCTCCGTCGCCATGGGAACCACCCACGACCCCGCGCACCCGTCGCAGACACACCACAAGACACACCGCAACAGCACAGTCAATAGCCACGCCGCATCCACCACGCACCGCAGAAAGGGCAGCAGCACACACGCACACCCAGCCGACACCATTCAACACCCACACCCACACACCCACACACACGCCTCAGCAAAAGCGGCGCCAGGCAGTGGGGCGAATGGCTCGTCAGCCGCACGCCCGCCAAAAGCCAAGGCAAGCACCACCAACTGTAGGCCACGCACTGCCAAGGCGGCTGCGGCCAGGTATGCGTGTGCGCGTTTGTGTGTGTGTGTGCATGCGTGCGTGGTTTGTGTTGTGTGTGTGTACGGGTGGGCTTATTATGTGCGTAGGGGTGTATGAGTGTGTGTGTGATTGTCAAGGGTGTGCGTGTTTCGGTGGGCTGGTTGTCTGTGTAGGGTGCCTGAGTGCCAGCGTCTGTGCTTTGCTGCCGTGCACTAATGTCTGTGTGTCTGTGTGTATGTACCTGTATGTGTCCGCGTCTGTGTCTCTGTGTATGTGTGTGTGTGTGTATGTATGTATGTGTGTGTGTGTGTTGTGTGTGCTTTTGTGAATATATTGGTGTGCCGTTTTCGTGGCTGTTCACATGAAAGTACACGTGGGCGCACTAATAATTTCTATAAGTAGTTATGCAGCAGACCTGAAGACCCTACAATATAGTCGCTTGCTTGCTAACTTCCTTTCCCACTTTTCGACAAATGGAAACAGGGCCGGGAGCAGAGGATCAAATGACGATGCAGCAATGACCAGCACATCCACTCAGAAGTCAAAGAATACCACCACCGCACCCTCCACTGGCGCGAGTGAGAGTGCCGAGGCACTGGGCCGTTTGCTGCAGAACGCGCTGGCGGCACACACACGCACCACAACTGACCACAACAGCCACGAACCCAACAGCCACAGCCACAGCCACGAACCCAATAGCCACAACCACGTGGACAGGGGAATACACACTGTAGACAGCCGTATAGGGCAGGGGGGGCAGCCACAGCACACGGCACCCTCAGGAACAAGCCCTATGGACGGTGCTGGCGGACAGGTCAGTACAACGGGCACTGACACGAACGTCAGCAGGCAACTGGGTCAAGCGGGCGAACAGGCGAGGCGAGGCAGCGGTGACCATGGCAACGACGGATGGGTGTATGGGGCGAAAGCAGAGTGGAGGCAAGGGGAGGCGCTTGATGACGGATGCGATGGTATGCGACCACTCTCACACGCGCAACTGCACACGCCAGCCCAATCATATGCGAACAACACACACGCACACACACACGCCTCTACAGACCTTTCTGCATTACACGCACATCAACACACACACACACCCTCTACAGACATTTCTGCATTACACGCACATCAACACACACACACACGCGCCTCTACAGACCTTTCTGCATTTCACGCACATCAATACACACACACACACGCACTCACACACCACTCCGTTTTCTGCAGACGGAAGAGCTGGCGACCAACAACTGCGCCGACGGAGCCAACAGTCCACGGACAGCACTACACAGGAAACTTCACATGCACACACCTCAGCCCACGACGCACACATGGACAACGCAATAGCGCTGAGCAAGAACAAGAGCACAGGGGTGACTGCGAGTGTGGATGGGCAGGGGAGGGAGGGGGCCTATGTGTATGCAGGAAGCATGTCTGCTGCACACGACACACACATGACGCCCCAGCAAGACGTTTACCATCCCCACGAACAGAACCCAAACACACAGCAGCAGCCTTGCACACAGGCACAGCCCTACGGCAACAACACCAAACAGCATAGCACTGTGGGCGATAGCAATACGCCCAATACGACCACCGCCGCCGACCACAGACCGCATGCAAATGCTCAGCAGCACACACACACACACGCACCGTCACACACACATTCTCACGCTCACGCACACATAGGGCCTCACGAGACTCATAGCACTGGCGCAGCGTATGCGCACATTCACAGTGGCAACAGTGGGGGCAGCCGCAGCAGAAAGAACAGCGAGCGAGACAGCGATACAGGAGACGGCAAGAAGATCAAGCGCATCAGGTACAACGCATGCGATGACCACGCAAGGATAACGCATGCTATGACCACGCAAGCACGCAAGGATAACGCATGCTATGACCTCGCAAGCACGCAAGGATAACCCATGCTATGACCACGCAAGCACGCGAGGATAACCCATGCTATGACCACGAAAGCATGCAATGATAACGCATGCTATGACCACGCAAGCACGCAATGATAACGCATGCTCTGACCTCGCAAGCACGCAAGGATAACCCATGCTATGACCACGCAAGGATAACCCATGCTATGATCACGCAAGCACGCAATGATAACGCATGCTATGACCACGCAAGCACGCAATGATGCGATGGCTCACCCCACCACCACCATTTGGCCTCGGCATGTCTCATCTTTGCCAAGAAAATGGGATACTTCCATGGATTTATTTTTCAATTGTTTAATTAATCTGTTATTTATTTCATTTTTTTAGTTAGTTAGGGTGTGTCTACGCTTGATTGTGTGCATATCACCCGTATGCTAATCGTACAGCTCTCATCCCGTGCCCCTTACTCAATTGCCCCACAGACGTCCGCCGTCAGAAATTGAGCGTGCGTATGTGTGCGATGTCACGGAGTGTGACAAAGGCTACGGCAGTCAGGGTGCCCTGGATCTGCACCGCAAAACCAAACACGACATCAAGAAGGGCAAAGACCTGCACAGCCACTCGTCGGCGGATCTCTGGTCGGGCTAGCCCGGGCGGTGTAAGGTAGTGTGTGTGCTTCTTGGGTTCTAGGGTTTTGGGCGGTGTAAGGTAGTGCATGTGTTCCGTGGGTTCTAGGGTTTTAGGTGGTGTACCAGTTGGGTGAATGTGCAGCCCTTGCGGTGGGTTTGTATTTTGTTCGTTGGCGCTCTTGGAGCTCTTCTTCTATAACCCTATAGCCCTAAAACAAGACGCTTGTACTGTCGGCCGGCACACACCCTGTATTGATCAGCTGCCTTTGGTTTGAACAGATTTAAATAACTGGGACATCAGCTGGGCGGTTTGCCGTATAACGTACCGCCGCAAATACTTTTTCCGATACCGGCGGCTCCAACAAAGGATACTGCCGCACTTCTTAGACATGGCGAGTGGGATATTGATGTATAGTAGTGGGGAGAGAGAAGATATATAGAGTCATATGCAGAGACATATGCACACACATAGATCACAAACGGAAGTAGTGAACAGACTCAATAATAAGCAAATATAGACTGGCGAATCAATACCAACGCAAATATGAACATACATGCATCAGTCTATGCCCCACATTAAGACATGGGCAGTAGCACATAACATAACTCAGTCTAGAGCACAGCCAAATAACATACAAATACGCACGAAATATTTACCCCATGAAGGATAGTAGTAGAATAGGTCACGGGTCAGATAGGCGGTGATAGAGGATCGCACCACAGAGAAGCGGTGAGTTTGTACATGGCTCGAATAACAGTACACCACAAATGGATGTCATCGATGAGTATAGATCACAGATGGCAACACAGATAATAGTAGACCATCAACGAATGTCACGCATATCAGTCTACCGTGAATGGCCACGTTGAGACTTTGCAACGGCATGCCCGCTGGTCAGTGGTCATGGGAACCCGTAGAAATTAATGACAAATAGATAAACCAAACGAAAAGATAAGACACATATATGACAAAACTAAACAAAAAGATAAGACACATACACGGCAAAAACATGAAATATAAATGTTGATATATCATATCGAGCAAGATTGCCGCGTTGGGATCAAATTCTATGTAGATCGCATTCGGATTGAAGAAGTTCACATGCCAACTATGTTTATGTATGTTTGTGTAAGTAGTATATGTATTTATGTACGTATGTATATGTAGGTATATATATATATATATATATATAAATGTGTGTGTATATAA
>NW_014040327.1:104426-108242 GCF_001186125.1 Sphaeroforma arctica JP610 | reverse complement strand
ATGGATATATATTGTTTTAAAATAAAATATGAGTCGAAAAGAGTAATGTTATGGAACAGTGAATGAATGAAACCTGTCCGATAAAATCGATCTATCTAATCGTTTTTATCCCATTTGTCGTCAAGCAAGTTTTTGTAAAATGAAAAAATATATATATATTCAGAAGGCTTCTATATATGGCAAAAACTTAAAAATAGAGAAAAACCAAAAAATTCAAAATAGAAACATCCATATTATCCCATAGCATAGCCTTCTCAATTACTCATGAGGAGGCAATGCCCTTAGCCTTCTTCAAGTAAATTGAACATATCCGTCACCTGATCACCATGGGTATTATATTTTATATATATTTTATCTTGTTTTTGGTTGGTTTTGTTTTGGTTTGTTTTCTAAAACAAAAAAAATACAAAAACAAAACAAAACAAACAAATATAGAGGAACATAAAATGTCTATTTTTAGATTTTAGGAGGCAATGTACCGCATACATACTGTGATATATTGTGTTCTATTTAGTAGGCTATGTATATTGACTAAAAGAAATATAACTATTTATATTATACTTTCAGAGTCTCACCACACGGCACACAGCTATTTAACTACACATCAGTATCACCACACAGTACACAGCCTCACAGGCCCGTGCATAGGCCACAGGGTCATATTTAGCATTTTTAGATATTAGACCACTTCTACACTGTAGTCTGTCACTATGTATGCAGCTAGCAATACCCGATATTACAGCCTACAGGAGCGATGTATGGGTAGTTCCTTCACAGTTACATCCATACAACTATATATCGTATCGTCAGACTGTCTCACTATAGGCCACTAACATCACATTAGAAAAAAATGACATATATAAACACTATCGTGTGCGCATGTGCATGCAATGTACGTTGATTGCATCTATAACGATATAGCGCACACGTGCTGTAAGGACACTTTATAGCTATTCAATTTTAGAAGCCGGCGCACACGTGCTGTAAGGACACGTTATAGCTATTCATTCTTAAAAGCCGGCAATATTCAACGACACCTGAAGGCTAAAGCTACATCAATGTTTTTGCGATACAACTTCAACCTTGAAAGGTGGTATAGATGTACGAATCATATCCGAACAGCTATGCAGATTCCGGCTGCCGAAATGTCGAAGGCTTTGCGACTTGCAATTTTAAAGTTATATCCGCATCATAGTGAGGGAACCAAAATCTCAATAAAGTGCAGTACACTTTATTCTGTCTAAAATTTCGGCTCCTTCAATTATACGAGGGCCTGTCCCGATCGAAGTACTTAGACAATAAACCTCCAAATACACAACTACAAATTGCAGATTCAACAACTTAGACCTTGACATAACAGGTATCCAACCATTCCCCCCCCCCCCCGCGCTCCATGAATTTATATGACTTGAGGCCTACATTTAAAAATGCATCAAGTTTGTAGAAAACAGTTGCAAATGGCCATTTCATGAATCGCTGTATTCCTCGTCACCAAATAGTACTATTACGAGAAGCTAAAGGAAAATCGTCTATTGTGAACTGTTTTGTCTAATCTTGATGCTATTGTTTAATTATAAACCGTTTGTTGTTCGTATGTTGTAACCAGTCAATCGGGCAGACGATAAATATAAGTATATTTAGTGTAGTGTGCATCAGTACGCACTGCTCTGCTGATCGTGCAGTGTGTGCGTGTACAGATCTTGTAAAGCGGCTTGGCCGACAAGACGCATCACACAGGCCCATAGCCTTCTAAATTGAAAGGACGACAGCCTGAGCCCCCTGGAGCCCAGACTCCACAGTTCACACTCCACACTCCTCACTACACAGTACACACTCCACACTCCACACTCCACAGCCACACACAGCCGCCCACATCCATCCAGTCGGCCACAGGTTGTGCTGCACTGCTGCAGTGCTGCAGTGCTGCCGCCAGCCCCCCACCGGCTACTTGCCGCGTTGAAATGCCAATCACATCATGATATCTTTAAAACTAGCCATTGGTCATTTCAATATTTAGCACCAATCATTTTTAAATTACTGTGGTTTAATAAGCCAGTCCCCCAATGGTATTTCAGTTTGCTTGTCCCATCGACCCCTTTTCACATGACGAAGAAAAGAAAAAGATACATGCGATCGAACTATTATGTACGTTCGAAGACCGAAGACCGTCCTTTTCAATTTTGTTTGTGTATTTTTACGTGCAGAGTGCAGACGCAGCCAGTGCAGAGTGCAGACCAGCTGTTATTTAAATCCATTGCAATGGCAGTACTACACCCAAACATAGTAAAGACTCGTGTAGCACCTGAAACACGTTTAAAATACAATACATAAATACAAAGCGATGTGTTGGGAAACTACCTGTCAAACTTGCAATCTCAAAACTTGGGACGGATGTGGAAACCATGTCCAATCTGTGATGTCAAAGATACCGGAGGCTGAGAGATGTCGCTGTAAAAATCCAGTGAAAGGGACGGGCAGTAGTCCAATGATGACTATAATGGCGTGTATCGTCTTCTACCTCGTATATCTGGCTGTGAGATGAGATTTTATGTTCGTGTTAGAATTTCCGGGCGTTCTATATGTGTTGGACTTTCCGACTTCTATTATCTACGTAAATCTCAGCATGAGGGTATTCGTCAGGACGCTCCGACCGAGGCAGACCTTTGCTTCCTGTAGGAGTTTTACCTGTGATTTAAAGAGTCGAATGATGTAGACGAACAATCAGTGCATATTGGATGCTATGAAATTGACTATTTATAATATGGATGAAGCGACCAAAAAATAATAAAAACTTGGTGCCCGTTATCTTTTCATGGCGATAATAAAATGTACATAAACACATATACGATTGTTTCTTTGCCAGTTTCGCTTCGATAACCAGTTGACACCAGGCATGGATTGTACTGTATCGTTTACTGAGGGCAAGTGTGCCTATGAGGCTATCAGATCGAGATTTGGGCGTAAGTGTGTTGAAGAAGACAAGACCTTGTGTGAGCGCGAACATCTGTCGGTGGTGCACGATACCGAATTGCCAGGCTATGCGTGTGTTCTTAAACTGACTATGCATCCTTGTGACGGGTATGTTAGGCTCACATCTGGCATCTAGAACAAGGCATTCGTTTATATGTGCACTTATAGAGTACATACGTGAGTGTCTGCGCGAGTTTAGACCCCCATCCGCATGATTGCTGATAAGACAACCCTCTAAATTGTTGGTCACAGTGAGTGTATAGAATCATATCGCTCATTAATATTTCACTTTTAATACATATTTACATAAAAGCATATGTATTATTTTATGCAATTACAAAGTAACGGACACGTTTCGCACCGTCAGCTTACTATAATGGAATGTTACCTGGCAGGAGAGGGTACACTATATTTTAGGCTATAACTTGTCCTTCTCTATGGAATCTTTCGACATTGCTAATGTTCCAATACATGTAAGTATGTGTACGCACGCATTTTTTTCTTTGCCACAAGGGAGCAGGTCTGCATGTTTCTGTAGCCGCATCGTGCGCATATCTATGATGTTTGATGAAATGTAAAACAATCTCTTAGCTGGCATTAAGAATAGACTTTGTACAGAGTATACAATAGCTGGAGCAATGAACACAGCCATGCTCGTATATCAATGTCGTGATTATGGTGGTATTGAACAGTGGTTGTACAAATCATTGTTGGTCAAGAGCTGCCTATTTCCAAGTCAACTACAAGCAGGGGTGAATACATTCTTCGTTTTCATGACCTTGCATGTAGTGGGACTAAAGTATAGCTGACAACTTTTGAATATACAATGATATACTTTATATATAT
>NW_014040327.1:95046-100767 GCF_001186125.1 Sphaeroforma arctica JP610 | reverse complement strand
AGATAGATAGATATATTGTGCGAGTGCGTGTGTGTGTTTGAGTGTTAGTGTTAGTTTGTGTTGTGTATGGGCAATTGCGTGGGCGTACGTGATGCATTCTGGTAGTGTGTGATATATCGGAAATGTAAACCCAAGAGAGTACTGTGCAAAACACCAGACGTATTATGTGCAACTATAGATCGTCATTTTGTACGGAGGCAAAAAAATCTGTATTATTGAAGGATAGCGGTGAATTCGAGTATATTTCCGGAGCTTTTAAGGTTGCAGGCTCATAGTATACAATAGTACGAACATAATACACCTGTCAAACACTGAACATATACTGAGTAGTTTAAGATTAGTTGGTATGCATACAATATATATATATATACTCGTTGATACCTTTGTCTGAGACTGATATGTATCGCCTTCTTTGGTCTGAGACTGATATGTTTCGCCTTAACTAATCTTTGAATGAACAATCGCAACACGGGTATCTGCTGCTGTAGTTATCTCGATTTGCTTGCACGCATACATATACATGTACCAAGACCAGAAAACGTACAAATTTTATACATAGTCTCGTACCTACATAAAAGACACTACACACAGAACACACTATAAACACTTCTCTATACAAATATTAGAGGTATCTTACCTCACTCGTGGATCCAGTGGTATAGTAGGTGACTGGACTATGGACACCGCTAAGTCCCCCAAATATATATATTACAAATGCACACTTTTTTGGAAGTCAAAAAAAGTTTATGTAAAAAAAAATTGAAATAAAAAAGGATGCTATTTGAACGTTTTCGTAAAACAGAAACAAAAAAGGATAAAAAGAGGTACTGTACAGTACAAGTGTACAATGGTCTTAAAAAAAGTTAAACGTAAACGCGTATTTTTTCCGATTTATAAACTTCATACCGATTATGCTTTAAACGGAACAATAGACTGAAAACACATCGATCTATTTGTTCAATTGAATGGGCACGAGCGGGATATTCTGTATATAATTGTGAACCGTAGGGCTCCATCTATGCACCTACACACCCATATGGACATCCTCGAAAAGAACATTGAACGAAACGTAAATTTATTCATTCAAAGTTTATAAAAGTCGAAATGGAAAACGTTCTATATTTTGTAGAGGCAAAATAGTAGAAGTCTGTATTTTCAACAGACCCTAATACAGTAAACAAACAAGGAGCTAAAGTGGTGTATTTAGTGTTCAACATCATATCGCTTGTGTTTATTCTTTATTTTAAGCATCGTAGCGCTGCGTATAGTAGTATCATTGAGTGTTCATCATGCCAACGGCTTTAGTTATTCTGGCTCCAGGGCAAGAGGAAATTGAAACCACTGCAGCCATCGACATACTGAGGCGCGGGAAAGTGAGTGCTTTTGATTATCGGTTCTTCAGCAGACTACACCCGTATTTAACTGTTTATTGCAAGTTCATTCAATTGTAATAGCATCATATTGCAAGTGAGGGGGATTGTCTGTACACAATATTCAAATGCACAAATACTAAAACGAGACGTAGGAGAGTCACACAGACAAAGATAACATGCCTTGTAGTTTAGCTTTCACACTACCCTGATCAGAAGGAAGGCTATTTAGCCCATCGACATATGGTTATAGGAATAAAATTTCGATGTACAATGTAAATCGTATCACGATGGTTTGCGAGAATTTTGGAGAAGAAATACCTTTCCGACAGGAAGCTATGAGCCTGTTGAGTATTATTGAAATGGATCAGTGGTTTGCACAGGTTGATTGAGGGAGTGGTATTGTTCTGGCATAAGAGAAAGTACCGAACAGGCTATTGAAGTTTCTAGACAGAGACGCTATTCTATGCGAATCACTCGTCTGTAGTTAATTTGATCGCAGTCCGCATTGCATGTATGGCTTTTTCACCAGAACGCGCGACGTGTGTCCTTAGACCTGTGCTGATTTCAAGTCAGTTGGCTTTTATTATTATTCAAGTTGTAAGTTGAAAGCATCTATTTATTGCTTAATAGTGGTCAAGTAAGAACTTGCTGCAGTCCAGCTCAAAGTTCTCATGTAGTTGTCAAGTCTGCTTTTTCCAACCTTCTTCTTTGATATATCGCAGGTAGAGGTCACTGTCGCCGGTCTCGAGGGCACAGATGCCGTGGTATGCAGTCGCAATGTGTCGATTGTTCCCGACGAAAGCCTGGAATCTGCCGCGTCCAAGGTAGGCTTGCCCAGTGTTTCACCGGCGTTTGCCACCTTGGATTGTTTGTGATTTTTTTCCCCCATACCCCGACCTGTTTGTTGTAGTGTCAGTATGTGAGTGTATTTGCTCAGCTGTCGCTATATACTGTATGGCAGCCTCGGTCAATTGCGTCCTCCCACCGCTCTGTGTGGCGAAGCAGCTCCCTTGTTTTATGTACCAGTGGGGACCCGTATGACTTCTCAGTTCTCAGTTGTCTCTCCATGCCTTGTCTGGTTTACAATACTGGGTTGAGTTATCGACTCTTCACTCAATTGGATTCAGTGCATCTGTATAGCTTTTGTATCAATACGTGCTGGACGTACAACACACCGATCGTAGAGACTACCGTTGATGAGGTGTCGATTGCTATTTGGGGTAATTCAGTATAGACGGACAACCAGGAATGATTTTAGTCTCCAATGCTCCATGGCACAGTACATATCTTCTTGTCCCCCTTTTTTTTTGGACAGGGCCCATATGATATGATTGTACTACCAGGCGGTATGGGTGGTGCCAAAGCCAACGCTGCCTCGTCAGCTGTCAAATCCCTTCTCGCCGAACAAGAAAAGGCTGACCGATACATTGCGTTGATCTGTGCAGGTACTGTCCTAGTTCAGATCGTCCGGATCAAGTGGTCGTACTTTGCGTTGTTCGCTACTAGTAGAGGTGGGCCGTGGTACAAATGCACAGGCGAATCCAAGTAATGTGAGCCGCTTCTAAATGCTTGAACTGCTGCCGCCTGTCGTTGTTGGTGCAAGCAGTTGGAGCGATTGGTGTTGCAGACCACCTGCAGGTTGTAGAATGACGCTCTGTGATTGGCGTTGGGCAGTACACAACCCAAATCTGATGAGCCCTTAGTCCGCACAAACATTTCTGTACAATCGTACAAGCCATATAGTGCAGTGTTTCTTTGTTTGGTGTACCTAGAAATAGAACTCCAGGTGACAAGCTCCCCTGGTACTCGGAGGTAGCTATATACGAATTCACTTTCTTCGTAGTCACTTCGAGTATCATTACATGTTTTGTGTAGCATCCTCACAATCTCGCCGGTTATCCACCTCGCCTCTAAAACTTACAATTGGTTTTCCTATTGGAGCAGGACCCCTGTCACTCATCAGCCATGGCATAGGCAAAGGGAAAAAAGTTACTTCTCACCCATGCATCAAAGATGATCTTATTAAAGCCGGTGAGTTCGTCTTTCGCGAATTTGCGGTGCACTTTCATTCATTTTCGGCAATTCAGGCTATCTCCGTGTGCCCAGCTGTGTATCGCATACCATTGTGCTAATTAGAAAATAATAGATCCTTTTGATGAACTCACTTTGCATTCATAACTATATTTCTAATTTCGGCACAGAATACGAATACAGTGAGGACCGTGTAGTCGTCGACGGAAAGCTTATCACAAGGTGAATCGTGTTTCCCATGTTTATCTGTCATGGTAGAAGGTAGCGTGTTCTGCTCTTCGCTTAACTATATGCGGCTGACTTCCAAGGGAAGATGTAACTTGCAATCTCCCCTGCAATTTAATCCCGTGTTTGTTACGACGCCATATGCTGACTCCAAATCACCACCCATTCTCATATTTGCTAGCTTTATCTTGTATTTGTATCTCTAAATACTACATCTCATAAAATACCCATCGATTCGCAGCCGTGGGCCTGGCTCTGCCATTGAATGGGGTCTCGCACTAGTGGAGCAGTTGGTGGGCAAGGAAACCGCCGACGAGGTGCGTGCCCCTCTTATAATGCTTTAAGAAGTCTTCGCTACCGTTGCGAGCTATCCACTTCGTCCCGTTGAGCACGCCTCGACCGTCTCGTAACAAAGAAATTGGCCAGGCTGCCGGAACAGCATTTTTTGGACCTGCGGCATGTACTCGGACCAAATGCCACAAGGCCCACGCATACGGTAACCATATCAGTACTCGAGACGTGGGCGGGCATACTGCAACTCTCGCTCAAAGGACAGCCATTCTGGCAGGAAAAATATTGAGAATCTATTTCAAGGTACCAAGGAACTGGCCTCCAAATATCAAATCGTAAATAAAATATCAAAGTTTGAATTGGATTCATGAGCGTGTTCGACTCGTTCACATGACGGTACATTGCGATCTCGCGCAAATACACGAAAACGACCACATGAGGAAATATTCAAATGTCAGACCCTTCTTTTTTCCTTTCCGTGATAAATGCCCTTGCAGTACTCTTTTCGATGGTAATAATGGCACAAACCTGTCAGATTCGCTGCCACCTCAGAGTGATGTGTTATCCAAGTCACAAGTAGAAGTTGAGACCAGCTAGTCCGTTGTACACTCAGTGAAGTGTTGTATATCGCCAAACCTGGCATCGGATCGCTTATAGATTGAGAATGACAATTCAAAGTTCTCATCATACTTGCAGGTCTGACAGGGCTAGCTTTGGATGGCATACGTCCCTCGAACGTATATCTATCGGGGCTATAACTTTCAAAGTAAACGTGCGTACATCTTGAATCTGATGTTGAAAAGGTGTAGTGTGTTTTATTTCTCTGAGGTCCAACATTCCCGGGCTGAATAACATATCTGCGATAGGCTAGATCTCAAGGAGTTGGTTACCAAGTTTATGCTTCTATAAAATTCGCAGCAAAGAGGCCATGATGTAGTTATTGTAATTTCCGTATGTATGTATCCGAGAGTACTGTGCAATTTGGGGTGACACCAGGCACTTGTCACCGTCGCAAGCAAGCAAGTGTCCTCGTATATTCACAAAATAAACAATCAAGCTGTAGCTTCCTCATCCAGCTCCAACTCAGGGAGTATCACCCAAGTGAACCTCTTTGACATCGTATTGATGGCTCTCACTAGGCTGGACATATCATCCCGATGTGAAACTGCGAGCACATGGATAACACGAGCAGTCACTCTGTTCTCAAGGCAGCAAACGATGTCAAGGCATGTATTCAAGCTCTCGTTATTCCGTCGCACGCCGCCATCCACACGCCTCTTTTTCGAGACTCGCTAACATAAACCTCTTATTAGAAATTTATAGCTTACCTGTACCAAATTGAAATGCGGCGAATGTCCTCGAGTAAACACATGAGCCATCCGTTGCGGGCTGCCAAATGAGGAACTCGAGAGGCCGAGTAAGAACCTCAAGAAGACTTGAGCGATCAGGTATCCTTGTCAGGTGATGAGCTGTCAGGCGCATTCTCCAATTCTGTGCTGTACTGAGACTCCAGCATAGTCGTCGGAATTAAAACTTTAATCATCGAAGAAGTGGTATTTAACCTCGATGGCCCCTTTGTAGATTGCAACGAGTATGTTCCGTGTATTTTCCTGTGCATTTACAAAAGCATCGAGATTCAGTGCCATGTCAACTTTGAGTTGACCATTCCAAAAAAACTCATGAGATAGTGGGGGAAGTGGATACAGCTCGGCAACCGAGAATCAAATAACATTTGAGTAGTTTAAGTACAAACGAAACTGGTTGGCACAGACACAAGTTCCTATCGTTCACACACAATTAT
>NW_014040327.1:91267-94072 GCF_001186125.1 Sphaeroforma arctica JP610 | reverse complement strand
AGTGTGTGTGAGTGTGCGTGAGTGTGAGTGAGTGAGTGAGTGAGTGAGTATATTATGTTGTTACTTGCATACGAATAAGTCATACATCAACACTCTGACACTCTTTTCTGCTTCTCAATCATACCCGCTAGGAGTTGGCAATGCACAGTGCCCTTCGTGTTCGAATGAAGGGTCTGCGGGTGTGAGCACAGGTGATTCATTGTCCAAACCGCTACCGCCTTCGACATACTGTCCGTTCTTCTGATCCGTCACCACCCTGCAGGTATGACCATTTCCACTCTTGAATTAACCATGAATACAAGAGAACAAACAGCACCATTTGGAGTTGAAAACTACTTGTGACTGTTTAAAAATCCTAATAACTACTTTTCAATGAAATTCTACAGTTCACGGTACTCGGTAGCTGATTGAGGACTTGCTTGCGTCTTAAGCAACAAGAGTGCCACAAGTACAATGAAAACATCAGAGCAAAATCCGCCACACAAAATCCACACAAAACCGACATACATACTTATTCCACCATGTTAATCGAAGATCGTCTGTGCCCACATTTTGAACGCACATGTGGTATTGCCAGTAGTAAAAGTAGTTGAATTTAACGAAAAAGGGTATGGCAGTGACCTGTGGAATAATAAAGTACAACGTAACAATTAAATAGCTGTCACGGGAGTGCTAGTCGCTCATTCCCTACATAATAGTCATTTGATGTACTATCGACCCTAATTTGCGTAACAGTACACCCCGCAATGTGAAAATATTGCGGACGACCGGAACAAAAATGCAAAACTACCATGTTTGAAAGTATATTAGAACTAAACTACTAACCCAATTCTAATCTGATAAAAAAAAAATCATAATGAGCGAACAACAATGCTTTCAACGAATGAGTGCTTAAATGTACACGGAGAAATTCACATGATGCACATTTTAATCAACCAAATAAAAAAAATACCCGTCAAGCAGATAGTGCTTACAAGAGAGTACTTTAAATGGTCACTTCTGGATGCAAGCTATCGAACAAACTATACATATATACACGAAATTCTTGGATTTGAGCCATATCGTGCTTTCTTTACATGTTCAACATCATCTATAAAACAGCATTCGTGAACATACATACTAATGAATAGACAAGGAGATACATACATAAATATGAGTGTATGCGCTTATATTTTCTCCTAATACATTATGTGATTGGGGCGCTTGACCTAAACTGTTACATATACACATTTTGGTATACCACATACTATCCATTCATAATCCTGAACAACACGATCCGACGTATAGTCTGGTCCTCAACTTCTGCGGCGCGACTTGACACTTTTGTGGTAGAACTCGAAACAAGGGAGTAAGAAACTTTCCTGACGGGCCTAAGCACAGAAGCCCTATCAGGTAACAGGCAGACATTTATGTTCTTGAACGCGTACCTTCACATTCTCCGTGGTCCGTGTGTAGACTTGCGCATATCGGAGCTTCTTCAGATTCAGAGCGTGGAGTTCTTTTAATATCTTTGTCGGTTCGTATAGCTCGCCATCGGAGGATGGTTCTGGCAGCTAAATATATAAGCACGGTATTTCATTCTAATGATTTCCATTAATGTAGAAAGGGAAGCATTTAAACATTCTGGAAAGCTCACGGTGCTGTGGCACACAACCTAATACATCTCAACCTTAAATAAACTGGGTATTCAAATAGCACCAGTTTGCTAAGTGGACGCTTATGGCTCAGTGAACCTACCTCCTTGAAGAATTCGTCGAAAAAATGGTGATCTATAGGTCGCGGTTTCGTCTTCTCTATTCGGTACGGTACTATGCTGTCGTGTGGAGCTGTTGGTTTATAAGATGAAAATTGATAACGATCAAGAACGTGCTAAAACTCGTGATACCGTGAACTACATATCAAGGTGCATCGATAGCGTAGATACCTATATGTTCTCCAGCGTATGCTACACACACGTTTTTCATCGGCACCTTGAGAATACCTTGTAGATGCAGTGACCACACACTTCACTTCCTAAGAATCTACCCATCGCGCTGATACACAAATACTAGACATGTGCAGCAAAATCGCACAGATTTGTATGTCGCGGACGATTCAGCTGTAAATGACATCAGCTATCATCAGAGGAATCACAGAAGCTGCTCGATGTCAACTACTTCATGCAAGGCTTACCGTATCCATATCTGACTGAAGATTGCCTGGCCTTGTATGAGGAATCGGGCAAAACGTGGTAGTAGTGGCAGTTCGTCGATGTCTTCGTGCCGTCGGAATGGATCTCATTTACCTCAGCCATCCACGAATCCAAAATAACGCCTCTGCAGGTATTCACAGCGAAATGTCATTGACAAAGCATATTCAACATCTGCCAGACGATTTGTTTGAAAGGTACCGTGAAATCTAGAATAACGCCTCTGTTGGTATTCGCAGTATACTGCCGATCACATAGCACAAAATGATCTGCCAAACGGATCAGCTCTAAAAGTAAAGTGGTGAACACGACGAACAACTGAATTCTCAGATTGACTGCAATGTCCAAAACAGCTTTAACAGTTCCATAACACAATCAACAATGAAATACTCGTGTACCAAGAGAATCTGGCTGACAACTGTAATAAACAGTAGTATACAAATACAACTTGGTGGCTTGGGTCGTCCAGCAACCAAATTTCACAATCGATCGCTCATTTATATATATATATATATATATATATATATATATATATATATATATACTATATATATATATATGTGTGTGTGTGTGTGTGTGTGTGTTGTTGTGTGTTGTGTGTGTCGTGTGTGTGTGTG
>NW_014040327.1:86781-90115 GCF_001186125.1 Sphaeroforma arctica JP610 | reverse complement strand
TATATATATGTGTGTGTGTGTAGTATATATATATATATATATATATATATATATATATATATATATCAATATAGCGCAGGTTGAATAACAAAAGTTTTATATTTGAAAGATTCATACGTAAACAGGTCACAATATCAATCACAGGCATAGCCATTAATCCAACTCAACTTCAACCAACTACTTCGTAAATCCGCTTATATGTGGATTTCACTGCAAAAATATTTGGTAGTTCAGTCGCTATCGGTTTGGAAACTCCTCGGTGTTACTACTCGTTCAAATAAGATAAGAAACGTCTTACTGTAGTGCAGATGTAAAAACAACTTTCCCTTCACATAGCTAAGTATTTCGGCTCCATTCAGTCCATTAAGGTTCTCGATATGCAAACAACTCAGAGGTCGCTCGAGTATTTTGACATTCTAAGAATATCACGTTGAAGGTAACGTCACGCGTTACAAGTTCAACTAGCATGTTAATTAGATTAAAAACATGTAGTCAAACAGTGAACAACTAATATATAGTCAACCCTGATTTAAAACTTCATTTCTGATTGCATTATAACTTACGTATACTGGAATTCCTTGTGGTAAAAGAACTGTCCCGGAAGATACTTAGTCTCGGTCACTGGCTGTGCTTCCCCTATCTCCACTAACCGCATACCTCGTTGTTGATGTATGTATGCTTTCGGCACCACGCAGGCTGCTTGCCATTGTGTGATTTTAGTGCTTTGAACCCCTAATCGTGATAATGTCTTAGGCTGAGTGTTCCGGACATACTTGGACAGAGATGACAGAGCAAGCATCGTATCAAATATTACACTAGATCCTTCTCTTTCCTACCCGTGGATATGAACGTAAGCTACGTTAGGTATATCTGTATATGTATGAGACGCGACACGACCACCAGCATATGAACAAATATTAATAAATACGTAACAAAAGCTATGCTGATCAAACCCAACTTTTCGTTTTTTTTATAAAAATATATGTATATTGTATGAACCTGGAGACTGTAGTCTTTAGGATGAATGTTTTTTCAAAAAATCGCATAGGGTACAAAACAACCCAGTTTTCTGTATTTTCTATATTGAACCGAAAATTTAATTTAGGAGGCACTGCCTGTCTGCCGCTCTGTCCTTTGACCCGAGTCTGCGGGCCTGCAGCCTCTGTTGCTCACTTTATTTCGGATTTATTTCCGAAAAACAATACTTGTACATATTTACACGCTAATAAAACAGTCGACATACCGCCTACCGGTCGTATGTATATACATCCCGGTCGTATGTATATACATACCAGTCGTATGTGTTTACATACCGGTCGTATATATTAAAAATACATATTTACCGGTCGTATGTACACATTAAGGACATGGCCCTTATTGTTCCCTCAAGATGACATCTCTCCTTCTCTCACTAAGAGAGAGTGAGAGAGGCATTCTGCTGCCTATATATATGTGCATTGCAGGCGCGCATCCTCACTCTAAGATCTTCATTGTTTAGTGTATATCTGTGTGCATTACAAACGCACAATATCACTTTGTATTTCTATGCCACAATATGTAGTGAGTCTCATCGTCACGTGGAAGGTATTATTGGTTTGGCCAGTAGCGTATTGGCACGTGATAGGCGGGACGTCACAGATTGTATATCCTTATTCGACGCGTCTGTTGCTGTTCTGACTGCCTTCACCATCGCCTCCACATTATCCGTAGGTGTACTACCCATCTATGCGTATTTATATAGAAGTATTTAAAAGTATATCAAAGTAATAAAGTGTTACAAAATGACCATACATAAAACCACATAGAATTATATAGAGGATGCGATAGACGGACCACCGCCTCCACATCTATACCTGTGCACTTCCTATATACATATTTTCCGTGTAAAACGAAGTTGACTATTACTCAGAAGCAATATTGAAAAAATCAAGGTGTGACAATACGGCAACAAAATTTAGTACTTTTCAGCTATAGTGCGATCAAAATGCAATAAATTCTAGTACTTATTTAGTACTTTACCGAATGTACTAATTAGAAGTACGTAAAATCAAAATGTGCGACAACTCAGTAAATGAAGTCTGTAAGCCAGGCAACTCAAAAACAGTCAAAATACACTGTACATCTGCAAATGCAAACCTCATACAAATTTGGACTTGCGAGCTGTATAGAAACTGTAACAATTAGAAAGGTTCTTATGAGGGTTCGGTTAGTCTTGAACTCTACAGTAGAATGCCCTGTAGGAAACACGTCAATTAAACAGGCATGTACAAACTACACCTTGGCCACTTCTATGCACGTCACGTTCTACTTCTAGGCCTGTGCACATTAACATGTGTCCAGAATAAAGAACAAATAACCTACAGTGCATTGCTATAATAATAGGTAAGTGCAAATTGCGACACACATAGAAAAAATATTGAACTAATATAGACATATATAGTTAAAGTTGACTTACATCGGCGACATTGATGTTAGAAAGCCCGTTGTCCTGAATTCCGGTGATGAGTTTCTCATGCTCGGCAAGAACTTGCTGTACAACACTTGTGATATCGTCCATGGTTGTTTTCTCAGGGAAGTCTCTGATAGACGAAAATTACATTCGTTTGAGTTTACGATTAAAATATAACATTTCATTATCTATACAAAGGTGTGACTTGCTGTATAACACTTGTGATATCGTCCATGGTTGTTCTCTCAGGGGAGTCTCTGATAGACGAAAAATACATTCGTTTGAGTTTACGATTAAAATATAACATTTCATGATCTATACAAAGGTGTGACTTGCTGTATAACACTTGTGATATCGTCCATGGTTGTTCTCTCAGGGGAGTCTCTTATAGACGAAAATTACATTCGTTTGAGTTTACGATTGAAATGTAACATTTCATGATCTATACAAAGGTGCGACTTGCTGTATAACACTCGTGATATCGTCCATGGTTGTTCTCTCAGGGGAGTCTCTCATAGAAGAGAATCACATTCGTTTGAGTTTACGATTAAAATATAACACTTCATAATCTATACAAAGGTGTGGCTTGCTGTATGATACTTGTGATTTCATCCATAGGTTTTTGCTCGGTGGACGCTCTGATAGAAGCTAGTGCAAGTGAATCACGATTGAGTTAACTGCACTGACCGATCACTAGTAAGGTGTGTTGTAGAAATCATCGAGTGACGGAAGTATTCTTTAGTTTTTACCGATTTAAATTGCCTACTGTTTGGGTGTAGCTGGTGAACAATATGTAAACTGCATATATAAAAGGATAAAAGCACTAAGCGACAACTCATTCACAACTAAGCAAACAACTCTAAAAACTGGTATTGATGTGAGAAC
>NW_014040327.1:79080-85000 GCF_001186125.1 Sphaeroforma arctica JP610 | reverse complement strand
AACACACACATATATAAATATATATATATATATATATATATATGATTGCTCTGATTTCTATGCTGACGTTTTATGACCATTTTAGAAGTGATTTATGTTTAAATAATCACACGCACGCACTCATACATTCTATGGCAAATTTAAGGATAGTATTGTGCTGATTTTCTTTATATGCTTTACCGTATGTTTTCCTTGGAACAAGTCACAATCTGTCTTGCACCCTCAACGTTCGCAGAGTTATTTTTCTATCTTGTACTCGCAGTATTTAATGGAACACATGAACGTATTAAATAGCTGTATATTTGGCGCATAGCTAAGACAACTCCCTTTAAATTTTATGAAGGATATCACAGTGCTTCCCAAATCTTCGGCCGAGAAAAACGTCCCCCGAAAGCTCAGAGGGACAGCACAAATAAGCTCCGATACCAATGTGACCCACAATGCGAGTACCAGTCAGACTGCCAGTAGTGTTAGTCAAGCCTCTAGTATTTTGGAGACGAGCAAGAAGCGAATACAAGAAAGTGAGGAAGTTCTGACATTTCAACAAAGGGAAAAGCGGAAACGTGACCAAGGGATGGCCTCCAGGTATGGGTGGCTCGTGTGCTCTGTCCGGAAAACAAAAAACAAAAACGATCTATGTAAGTATACTAAATCTTTGAACGCGTATGAGATAAGGACGCTGGAAGTGTTTTGCCTCCGCTACGATTATTTATCGAACCCGTACACCTTGTAATGCTCCTGAGAGTCATTTACTAAACTTTGTTTGTTTGACATACCATGAACACTTCGTGTAGAGGGAAGAACTATGTGGAGGAGGAAAAGAGAATTTTACGTCAGGGCGGCTTCGATTGATTGTGGGAGAGATAGGCAGAACGTACAATCAGCCTTTACGAATTCGTTCATTTTGTTTGGAGGCGCGCAAGAGATAGGTGTGTGAACAAGCACTTTGCACATCCAAGACAGCTATGTAGTCAGTCTTCATGTGAGTGCATCGCTCTTGAAAATTTCAGATGCTACAAACACAAAAGGACCTCTGTTCATAGCTCAGATGCGCAAGCTAGTACTGCTTGGCGACGCTATACCGCCATACAATGGTTTGTCAGTTACAATAATCACTTGTACTCACTGAGACAGCTACTAAGCATATTGCTCAGCGCAGGAATTGGAGCCGCTAATAACATCAAGTCCGTACGTCTTGTCCCAGATTCCACAATCATAAGAATACTCGCAAGTACACGTGCGTATGTGTTGTCTAGTGACGTTATTTTATTTAGTCTTACAAGCTGTGATTGCTTAGTCACATTCCTCTCTAGTAGACGAGGTGCATGTTTGTTATCCAAAACCTTTACTTAGAGGACGCGTGTGGGATTTTTAAGCCTAGAGCCCCCCTATTTAAATCTGCCAGCAGCTGGGCGGCAAAGTTTTTCAACAGGTGAAGATACATTGGTTCATTGCTGTAGTCCACTAGTCCCACTGAGTCTTAACAAAGATCGTTTAGCCACATTATGGAAGTGGATCTTTCCGTTTTTAGGCAAACATGTTTGTACTGATTGGGTCTTATACTTTGAACGGGGACTAGAAGTAAATCCTACTCGGCTGATAATTGGAATCCTCGAAATCGGTCTACGGGTGTCACAGCTCGTGTTAGCTGTAGTCAAGAATGGAGTGGTGACACTGGCGGCGCTTCAGTCAGCGCAGGTAGATGCCTCAGGATTTATACGTGGAGTGTAGATAGGGATTCATCCAGACTGTCAGGGCATCAGGTCTGTCGTCCTTGTCGTATGTGAGGCACATACTTATGAAATCCTGTTGAGTGTGATATATTCGCTCAGTTAGTTGGCCCAGTGGATTTAGCGTACCCCTTGACTACCCGAGGGGCAAAAGCACATTGTGCAATACTCGACGAGAGGTTGAATAGATGTCAACACATCTAACACAGGATAAAATAAAGATGTACACCATACCTTCGTATCTTGACTTATGTCTCGCTTTGGAAATTCTACTTGACGGGCCTTCAGTATCACTTGTTCTCGCAGAATTTTTTGCTATGAAAGATATTGGCAGTATGAATCTCTATAAGTAAGTTGAATATTTAATTTGTTCGTAAAGGTGCGATCTAGCCGGGCGTGTGCGACCAAAATTCGAGCAAACACACAAACTAAATTTCTCGCTCAGATTATAACCTTACCTGTGATAGTTCGTGCCCAAAGGGTCTCTTCCCGTATAGCATCTGGTAGAAAATACACCCGGCTGACCATACATCTACCTTAGAATTTATGCGCGGTGTGAAGTGACCCGTGACAAAGACTTCCGGAGGTAAGTACCTAGAGTGAAAGCATGCAGGTGTTACTCATTAGAAACTGAATTGGAAATGTTGAAGGTAGGCGATAGAGAAAATACGGACAAAAAAACCCAAGTGAATACTTACCAGTAGGTTCCAGCAAATTGGGATGTGAGCTCCATCTCACTGTCATCGCTCATTTGTGCTTCCATTACTGTTTGCAGAACGGAGCGATTATACAATAAAGTGTAAGTGATACGAAGGGCACCAGCTCTCCTTTTGCGCGTGCAGGAAGCGCGGCATAAAATGCCAACGCCGATAAAATAAATAAAGAGTAATGCCGTCTGAACATTTGTACTGCATACTTTTCGAGAGTCCAAAATCGGTGATCTTCACAACCCCGTTGCAATACATGAGATTCGCTGGCTTCAAATCGTAGTGAACCACTCTCGGCTCCAGTTCGTTGAGATATTGTAATGCATCGAATAGCTGCACTATGATTGACTTGGCCTCCCTCTCTGGTAATGCTGGACGTTGTTTGAGGTGAAAATCGAGATCGTTGCCGTCGCAGAACTCCAAAACGGTACAAAATGTATCTTCCTTTATGACAAACTTGTCGTAGAGCTGTACTATATTCGGATGCTTCAACTCCTTGTGTATTTCATACTCCCGTGTTGCGTGCCTGCTGTAGTTGTACTTCTTCTCTTCGGACCACTGCGATACCAGCGAGTGGATCTTGCAGGCGACATAGCGCATTTCGTCCAAGTCAAATGCTTTGTACACTTCACTGAAACCGCCCTTGCCTAGTAATTCTAACAATAAGTACCGGTTGTGTAGTAAGGGGCAGTTCTTATACACAGACTTATCCTCGTCCCGAATCCGCTTGATTTGCCGAGAATGAAGATTCCGTTCTTTCTCTAATTGTTTGTGCTCGCTATTCAGAATTTGTTGTTTCATGTTCAAATTATCTCCGCGGATGTGCAGAATCTCTTTCTTTCTGTGGAAGGCTTCGTCGTTGTCGCGAGTGCACTGTGTCTGTAAATTGCCGGTCCTGCAAGGCACGGCAAATTCACTTTTTGTGGTCTTTGACCCAACTTGTTCCTTACTATTGGTTGTGTTCGAGTTCATGTTCATGTCAACATTCTCCTCGTTTTCATGCTGTGAGTCAAAGCTGGTGTCCGAACTGTTCCTTTCCGTGGCGTCCTTTGCTGCTTGTAGTTGTCGAAATTCTTCTTCCAACGCCACCCTACCTTTCCTAATTTCGTCCAGACGTTTCATCATATCCTTGGCAGCAGTTCCGTCTACCCAAGCTTCAACAAAATCATGTCCGTGTCGGCGGGGCTGGTATGATCCAAGCCTCAAGTTATTCGCTTCTGTAATTTCGCGAATCCGCTTCCTTCTTTGGATCACATCATCTCTGAACAGCTTCACAAGCATATGCTCTGTATAGCAGCGCAAGCATTACCGAGACAAGATGATTAGAAAACAACAACGAAACTTGATAAATCAAATGATAAACGCACCAAGCAGTAAAATTTGTTTCTTTCCTTCTATATTCTAGACTTACTTGATTTGTCGAATTTGTTGTTTATCGCCCGTTCATTCATTCTAGAAGTTTCCAGCTTGCCCGCCAGATACTTTTGCAAATCTCTAGCTTCCTTCAGTTCGTCCTGAAGTCCCTTAACATTGATCTCCATCGCACTTCCACCCAGTGACGACGAATGAAGCGGGTGTTGTATGGCTGTGCTCGAGGGAGTAGCTCCAGATCCAAGCTTAGGGCAGCTACTGGGAGCCGTCTGTCTACAAGGCGGAAGCTTTCCCTCGGGAGTGATAGGATGTAATGCAGGCCGCGTTTTGGCTCCGCACGATTCAGGTACGGGTTGTGCCGTAGTTCTGGAGTTTGCTTTGCAGTGGTCCGCCTTGACATTCAGTCGAAGCGGTGTGTGCCGCTCCCTCGTTGATGCAGCCACTTCAGGCGCTGGAAAATGCAAGAGAACGATACTTGTAAGATATTTGGAACGTCATGTACTGGTAATAAGGGAAAGAAAAATTTTAATACTAAGGGTTTTCTCCATATAAAGTGATGAGAATGAGTACAAGCTAGCAGACGGACCTGGTAGACCATTCTCGTATTTCGTTGCTTTGGTAGAGAAATAGCTTTTAATGCTCGAGTTCTTTGACTTCGCAGGTGAGCTCTTTTTTGCACTAGATATCCGTTGGAGCGCACGCACCGGCCCTGCTCGTTTTTAAGAAGAATAAGATACGATAAGTATATACATTATAATCTTGACTAAATCACTGGAACATCATTAATTTTGTTGACATAGAGACGTATATATCTGCTCAATCGCCAGTCCAATGCGCGGTGGAACGTACCAGCACGGAGTGTGGCGTATTTCTGACTGTTCGAGTCTTTCTCATCCACGCGCAGTTTCTTGGCAGATGTGCATGTGCGCTCGCAGCACCCTGTATTGCTAGATCGCTTTACACTCGAGTCGGTATTATTCACAGATTCGTTCGCACAATTCATGGGTGTAGATCCTGAATTGGACTCTTCAGTCCGAGGCTGATGTAATTGGGTCGCGGTCGGCGCCTGACAAGGGCGTATTCCAGAATCTTCGCTATTAGAGGCTTCTGTTCCCACTTCAGCACCCACTTTAGTGAACACGTTTGTAGTGCTACGTTGTACATCCAGCTGAGGTTGCCGTGAGCGTTCCTGCAGCGGATTGTCTTCAACTACGGTATTCTCGTCAACCTGAGAGGTCATAAGTTGGCGCGCATACACTTCTGATGTACAGTTGGTCAACACGGATGGCGACATGGTAACACTACCTGATGGCGCATGATTTGAGTCCGACAGCCGCTCGGACACTGCGAAACTGTCGGACGATATTCCCTGCCAGAGTCGAAGTAAAATGAATGTTAGTATCCACCGGCAGGCTGTACAATTAATACTGTATTATCATGCCAGTTATCTTCATAAGAAAAAAAATATAACATAAGATACAATGTTGAAAATGAGATCAAAGTACCTGTCTGTAGCCACGCATTTTTCTCTGTAGCGCCGCCAACTTGTGTGGAGCCAGGCCTCGAATGACAGCCTCTTCGTGATCGTGTAAATTTGAGTTTACCCTCACCGGAGTGCTACAGGGGTGCATGACAATATCACAAAATTAATAGGGCACCGGCGGACGAGTAGGGTAAAATAGTACCGTATATATAATATACACACACACTATCAATTGATATGCGCAAGTTGAACGAACCGACAAACGTTTCAGAAGGCCGTATAAGAACTCAAAGGAAATTGTTGCATGAAGCTTCGCACATCCGTCGCCAAACTCTATAAATGTGGCGCCCTCTATATATCTACCTTTCTTGTGAGCTATTCAATATCAACAGCAACTGAGAGATATTTTTATACCACATGCAAGTACTTATATAGATATATATATATAAATATATATATATATATATGTACTTTCATGTGATATAAAAATATCTCTCAGTTGCTGTTGTATATATATATAGTTGTATTAACATATATATATTTATATATATATATATGTATGTATGTATATATATATATATATATATATGTATATATATATATGTATATGTATATAGTGTATATATAGT
>NW_014040327.1:74880-76826 GCF_001186125.1 Sphaeroforma arctica JP610 | reverse complement strand
TGTGTGTGTGTGTGTGTGTGTGTGTGTGTGTGTGTGTGTGTGTGTGTGTGTGTGTGTATATGTATACGTAGAAGCATAGAATTAGCAATAAAGATTAAAGACTAATCTGCCTTCGTGGAGAAGGTCTCGTACTAATACTAAACTGTGACTTATTATATTTCAACCCAAACAGGCATATTTCATGTCTGAATTCTAGGCACCGCAAAGCAATTTTTTATAACATGTTTCGACCTGCTGGAGTGGCGTGCGCTTGATAATCCACAAATATCACTGTCGACGCGATTTGCAAGTATCAAAGTGTTGTAGTGTTGAGGTTTAAGTCAACTCATAATAAGTGCAGCGTGCCCGTCAAATGCACACTTCATGCAATAAATACAATAGTTTCGTGCGATTTCGGTTTGAATGCGCTTATATTATTTTCTATAATGATTACAACTGATAGCATTCGGGATCTGCATTTCAAGTTTCATTATTTCTTCTGCGAACGAGAGTAATATTTCACAATAAAGCATTTGTCGACACCACACACAAGCGTACCACAACATAGGCGATGAATATTATGTCTGTCTGGATACATCAGAATATTCAAAATATAACTCTTGTCTGGATATTTCCCATACCTGCAGGCTTCGGCGATTGTCGCTGACATATGCACGTCATGGCTCTTATTAGAACCCTGGTACGACATCGTGTGACGGTTGACCGTGTCGCTAGAGATGTTAATAATGCACCTACCGTATCTCGAACTTTTCAGTAGTGAAGACACCTTGCTCTAAAGTGTGGCCACTTATATATATTACTACACTACCGATCAAACATGAATAAATACAGTAACAAGAACAGCTTAGGAGGATTCTGCCGCTGGGGCTGCATATGTATATGCGGTTGTCCTCCAGCCTCGTACGCGTATAGTTGTTTTCGTGACGGAATGTAAAGGAAACAAGCAAAAATATTTAAACGAGATATGAGTGGAAGAAAATTGATACATCTGATTGGATTATTTGCGCGCCTAAACATTGATTGGCTACCAGTTCTAAGATAAGAAATTTGGCGGAACTAGCGTCAGTGATGTCAAAACCAGAACCACCGCCCAAGCGCCCACCAAGTTGCCCACACAAAGCAAGCGGGATGAACTTGGAACAAACTGGCATGAAGAAGCCATGCCATAAGGGTGACGTGGTTCATGTGTATGTATATAAAACTGCAATACATAGTTGAGTGCGGTCACCTGGTGATATGATCCAAACTTCTGTTACCGCTGAAACTTGAAAGTGCCCCTTGCCAATAATTCGTTTGCATCGACAATCAGACACATTTAAACTTTTGATATTATTTAATTTATCGTGGAAAAAGTTTTAGAATGAGAGGTCATATACGTGCAAACTTAAACTGCATACCAAACTACTTCGCTTCTCAAGCAGGTTTTAGTGTAACATGTGCTGTCACACTAAAAATGAACAAATCTACGCATTACTGTTTAACGTTTAACTAGTTGGAGCTATATAGGTACACTAGAAGGTTCTATATTAAGTACCGACAGATCCATGTCGTAATATGCAAGGTGTGCTGTTGTGAAATACAAAGTCGGGGTTCTCATAGAAGGATTCCGTGTCGGACACGTTCGGAAGATATCAATTCCGATAAATTTATCAGCCTATTTTTATGAACTTGGGTTTGATGCATTCTGAAAAAATCTGTCCCTGGCGCATAAATCAAACACTACCGTGAACTCCACATAATAGAAGGAGTTATAAATAGTTTGTAGCTTCATAACTATTGAAGCCAGTGCGCTCCACATGCCACGGCAAGAAAATTACAGTGTAGTTGAAAAGCATATTGTGCTTGGGTAATGTCTGACGAAAATATGGAAGTGGACGGTCCGTTTAACGCGACCTGAAACTTCAAAACAAGGTCTTATAAAATTGTTCAGTAAAACTACCCTATTA
>NW_014040327.1:72424-74114 GCF_001186125.1 Sphaeroforma arctica JP610 | reverse complement strand
CTCTCTCTCTCTCTCTCTCTCTCTCTCTCTCTCTCTCTCTCTCTCTCTCTCTCTGCTTACAAAATATATCATCTCGTGTTCATATTTTGGAAGCTATGCGTCTAGCCATGTACATGTTGTATATAGACTTCTGAATCATAGAAAGAAAGAAAAATACTTAGATATATACTGTAGTATTTTTTTTAAATTATTTATAGTATATGTATTTGAAATTTGAAAAGGTATGCCGTGCTGTATCGCCCTATCATGTATCGCCCTATCACTATCAGACATCAGTGGTATTTATTCCGTACTTGTTTTAGTATTTTATCCAAGAGAATACTACTTTTGCATAGCCTCCTAAAAAAAGACAAAACTATGACTTTTAGATGGTTAATGATTGTATTAAATATTTAAAAAAAAACATCAGTTTGTGCACGTTTGAAAATTGAAGGCCCTGAGACTGAGAGACTGAAGAGAGTCTAAAAGCCATTTTTTTAATATTCTGAGAATTGTCTATTTTAGTTTTTATAGAAGGCTACGTGAGTATGTGTTGATAAATACATATTGTTTTAAAAAAATACTTGATAGTTGAAACTGGGGTTGATGAATTCAGAATTTCAGATACACTTGTGTACTATTATAAATTTTATAATCGGGAATACAGATCGAGACGAGTGGAAATTTCAAATTGTATGTGAAAATTCAAAATTCAAATTGTTGTAAATAATTTGGGAATTCTAATCAGCAGGTTCTGCGTGTTGAAATTCTGGAATCAACACAAATGTAATTACCAGTTTCAACCCTTTCAGGTTTTCGTCTGCTACTTGCGTCTTGCGGGCAGCGGCCCAGCGGCTATTTTTGTTTCATAAAAAAACAACGGCTCTTATTTTTTTCTTAATT
Organism: Sphaeroforma arctica JP610; assembly: GCF_001186125.1. Lineage (NCBI taxonomy): Eukaryota > Ichthyosporea > Ichthyophonida > Sphaeroforma > Sphaeroforma arctica. The sequence continues at coordinate 73,232 of NW_014040327.1, read as the reverse complement.
AAAAATCGAATGTCACCTCACTCACCAGAGTCACCACTCCAGCGAGTCCAGCCACAGGGACCACAGTCACCACAGTCCACACTGATTGTCGATTCCACTCAATGTTTTTGGAAAATAGCCATCACATGGTACCTCTGAGGCTCTGAGGCTCTGACTCCTGAGACAGGTCAAAGCTTTTGGATGTCCATAGCAAATTACTCCGAGATGTTCTACTTGTTGGATTTTTTAGAAACAACAACTTTCTATCAGGCAGAGTAGAAACTATTTTGTATTGAAATACGATATATTTGTTTTGGTATTTATACGTGTATTTTTGCAAAACACATCTATTGAAAGTCCCTGGTCACAATATACAACAGTAAAAATGCACTCAAATATATAATAAACAATAATAAGGTATAAATTTATCTGTTTCATACTATCATTTTACAGCCTTTTACCACTTAGTCATCTAAAGTGATCGTTTCATCTTAAAATTCTATAAAAATGGGTACAACTCAACAGGGAAGTTAATCCCCAGACAATTTTAGATCGATATGAATAAGTTTTGGACCAATCTGCAAGCTCCAAATAATCGAAGATTGTCTTCTCAGGCAATTTGTTTATGCCGTACACTCACAGTGACTCTATTCTACGTACAAATACACACAAGTGAGAGACGAGGTCGTCTGGTTTTGGATACTTTGAAAAAATCTCAAGTTGGCGCAACTCTATATGACTAATACACAAACTCAGATAAAACTATATATATATATATATATATATATATATTATCATATACTGTACTTGACAAATTAGACAAAACAGT
>NW_014040327.1:69099-71982 GCF_001186125.1 Sphaeroforma arctica JP610 | reverse complement strand
CATATACTGACTTGCAAATTAGCAAAACAGTGGCACTATTTGAACTGTATGATATTTTGCAACACTGTTCAATCACATACTTTCATTACACGTCAAATCCTGCACCGAATAGTAATCGTACATTAGAAATAAGCATACTTCTTTTGGAACCAAACGACAAGACAGTCATTTAGGTGTAGCAGTGTACAAATCGCCGTATCTGACCCTTATACATAATTTCGCAGTACAGGCACATTCTTATAACCTCTTCAAACAAACGCACATAGCAGAGACGCCATAACAGCTGTAGTTGTTTAAAATGGCTTCTTTCCAGGACGTAACAAATACTTTCATCCAAGGGCACACGCAAACGAACACCAAGGACATGTCGTTTTCGGGTAATGATTCGCTGATGGCGATTCTTGAGGACATATGTAGGTTTTCTAACAACGAGATAACAATTCCAAATCGAAATAGCTACACATCCTCCCTTGAGCAGCCTATAAACACGCAAGAATCGCCCGATTTGATACGGTACAGAAGCTCGTCACTGATCCCGGTACCTACGGCAGTTCAAGATAGTAGCCTTGACTTCAATATACCAGGTGCGCCTCGTCTTGGGCAATCACAAAGGAGTGTTTCTATGTCGGCACTTCGCTACGATAGTGCTCCGCTTCCAAATATGCATTCGGTGAACTCTCAAGCTGAACCTTACATGTTTGGTCAAGATACACGAAATTGCGATACACATACACAATCGGGAAACCTAAACAGCATAAATACAGAGCACCCCTCACAAGTCTTTCCGCATCGTCCACTCGTGTCACCGTCGAGGCCGTGCAGTCGAATTGGATCTGTCAGCGATGATATAGGTTCTCGTCCAAACTTGGGTATAATGAAATCACAGTCCTTGTCAGACCTTTCCAATGTATCACCGACACCATATAAGTCAGCTCTTTCCTCACTGTCTGAAGCCGAGTTCAGTGGAGGCTCGTCAGAGCTTTATTTTCCAGGTTCATACACATCAGCAACTGAGTTTGCGAGCAGCAATCCCGGTTATCGCTTGCACAAGAACTATAGTACATCTCACACAGATGTATCAAACATGGGGCTTAACATGGGATTGAACCCGGTGTCTGGTCTGCACGAACAAATACGTTTCCAGCCCACTTTAACTAGCTGCGACTACCTGCCACAAATCGCACACGGTGGCCAACATCCAAATGATGGCCACGTAGATTTGAAACCCTCGCAGCATATACCACCAAGTATTAATCCGGCACCAAGGTTGAGTCTGGATAGCTTAGCAACTCCAAGCATATATTCTCTACCCCAAAATAAGATGAAAATCGCTCGAATACAAAATCCGGCCACACAGAGACAAAAAAACAAAGCACGGCGAGCGAGGTAAGTTCGAAGAAGTTTATTCTTAGTAATTGCAAACAGGATTTGGCGGCAGTTAAATGCGATACACGATGCTCGTCTCTGATTCTTTTCAACATCCATTATAGTGTTCGGAGACAAAGTGCGGGACTAAATAGGGCCTATCAATGCCCCGTGGACAATTGTACGCGAAGATACGAAGCATGGAGGAGCTTACAGGTATGTTCGAAGCCTTAAATGAAGTGATCGTGCAAGTATTACAATTCATCGCGTTCAGCTTGAGGGATTAACGCGGAATCCCATATCCGATGAAATACTTAGACCAAATATGCAACTACCACAACTGTGTTCACTCTTCACTGAATTGAAATTGATCAAATTGATTCTCTTCTCACGCATTCCCAGTACCATCTAAAAATGAATCATCAAGTAGCCACGAGACTTATACAAGGACAAATCTTAGCGACGCGCAAGGACAGCTTAACGGAGCGCGACATAACGAGGGACATAACCAGTAATCTAATCACAAACAGTAAGGAGTAGCGTCATCACATATCGCACAAACAGGAATAAATTATTGTATAATTTTTACAATGTGAATTATAGTGCGCAGGCTGAAACATGCCTCCTGTTATTGATTACCGAATCACAAACCGGAGGTGGAAAGAAACGTGTTCATCATTCAGGTACAATCAGTTTATACATATATGACAGCATGAGTCTAAAACTCCTCTGTATATACGATGATACTGTCCAGCATAGAAGATTGTTGCATACGAGATACATTCTCGAATTTGTATTCGGAAGTTAATAACGCGGAAGGTGGTATGTAAGATACGGTCACGTGCATGCAACTGTACATAACTGCGTATATTTTCGTATATGATCACATGAGGTATAAATACTCCAATGTTAAGCGTCAAATCTCATTGACAAATCGGGCGTGGGTAGATCAGCACACATAATATAGCCTATCAACTTAGACTGCGCTTAAATCTTGGAATTAAAAAACGTTTATACTCGAAATATATACGTGCACAACACTGTTGCACACTGTTCATGTACGGGCATTTATACACGGCACTACGTATAAATTTGTAAAATTGAATAACTTCACGGTAGTTCCGACAATTAAAAATGAAAATATACAAGTAATGATGCTTTGCTTTGAATAGCACCGTGTGTTATACAGTGGTATAGCTCACGTTTACGCCTGCCTTGTGTTTTCACCTAACATATATTTATAGCACAGATCTGAAACATTAATTAGAATACGATACGAGCAGTAACAGCCACTAGGATAAATATATCAAGACCAAATATATGGGCATCAACATGTATAATATTCTACTGGCGAATTCCAGGACAACATCAAATGATAAGAGTTTTAACTGAAATCGCCCTGTACACATGCACGTCACACACTCATAGAGTAAAAGATACATAAAATATATATATATATATATATATATATATATATANATNTATATATATATATATTATAATATATATATATACATA
>NW_014040327.1:62297-68136 GCF_001186125.1 Sphaeroforma arctica JP610 | reverse complement strand
GTGTGTGTGTATGTAGTATATGTGTGTGTGTTTTTATACGTGTGTAATTGTGTATGTGTGTGTGTGTGTCTCTCTCTCTCTATTTGTGTGTTTGTGTGTGTGTCTCTGTGTCTATTTGTGTGTTTGTGCGTGTGTGAGAGTGGGAGGGAGGGAGATGGTGCGTTTCTATATTTTTTGTGCGTATGTGTAGGCATATATTGTAGTATCACAAAATTGAGTAATCGAATCGTATTCGTACTTCATCGAAGGCTATTAGCTCAGTCAGTTTGAGACACCTGTCTGTCTTATAACACTGGCTCGCCAAGATAATTCCCCATTCTATATTACATACTCGACCGGGAACAACACGGCTCGGTGTGACAGTGGATGCGAGCACCCAACTAGTTGTGGGTCATCTATTATTATCCCTCAGTTTTTTATGCCTTTAGCTGAAGATGATATTCAGTTTGACGCGCAAAACACAGTCCCATACATGTTGGGCACCTATGCCGCGACATATTTAGTTTCAGAGCTGTCTGCTTCAGAGTGTAGAGTAATTGTACACCACAAACTTAAATAAGCCAGAGAACTGACAATTTAAACTCTGAATAAGCCAGAGATATGCATGTGTGCAACTGCGCATGGTATGCCTTCTTCCTCGGTCTCGGATGTTTCAAAACATGTTTTGTGCAAGAGTTTTACAAACATAGGCCAGAGAGCCCGGGATTATATTTTTAAAGAATTATCGGTTGTCATGCCTACGAGCTGATCACAGTAGGTGATGATTGGTTACTGAGCTCTCCTGAGCAACTGTTCACTCCGTGACTGAAATCTGAATATCAAGTCATATGAGAGGTGATCCGTGGCCACTGGCCAGTTGGCCACACTGATAGAAGAGAGACCCCGCCTCCCCAGTCCCCAATACAAGAGGGACCCAGCCGGTAGCCTCCCAGGACCCCAGGGGCCAGACACCCAGAGTGACTCAGACTACAGTAATTTTAGAAAGGAGAGTAAAAGTCTATGTGCAAACAGGCTGTCGATTCACTCGATACTCGTTCGCAAATATTAGTATAATTTTAAAAAACAACTAGTCGGGATTACCACAGTGTCGTCAGTGTCTGCAAAGCAGAATACTTACAGATTTCACTGTTCGATCAGTAACACCTGAGCTTTATTTAAAAGTTTGTAGCTATAGTTTCAGCCTAGTTCAAAAATACAGCATGTTCAAGTTAGTTCCCAGGCAGTACAGCAGACTCTCCTCTCTGTCAAGTGCTCAGCCATTCTATGTCGCCGCCAGAACACTGAAGAGCTCGAGCAAAACAACCTGTGTTGGACCCTTGGTAGTCCCTGAGCAAGACCCCAATGGCCACCAATTTGAGCAGGTGGGTGGTTATAGCATAGTAAGAGTACACAAGTAAACTATCGTCGTTCGCCGCAGTGTTCGGCATCTAATATGAAAATCGCATATGAAAATCGCAAGTGTTATATGTATTGATTTCATTGTACTCTAGTGCACGCGGGTCGTAGAAGCATACATTGTATCAGTTGTAAGTTATAAAGAAGACGTTTGTTACGGGATTGTGTACACGAAATATACGGCATCCGCCATAATGTGTACTTGAAAATCTTTCAAGCAGATCTCTAGTTTCGACTAGGAATTTAGAATCTAGCCGTGTTGCGAGTAGTTTCTCAACTTGTGTACTCCAGAAGTTGCATTAACCCGCTAGAACTTTCAGCGGATCATTTACAAAGATATGAGACGGTACTGTAGTGTGTATGTTTGGCGTGCCAAATCTTCAACCAGGATGAACTTGCGTGAAGAATGCTGATTGTAATCAAATTCGCCGCTAATTATCCAGGATGATAAACAATTCACGGAGCTCTATCGAGATTTTTTGAAACCAGCCAGTTTCTATAACGCGTGCGGGAGATATGGTATCGATTATTTTACGGGAGTCCCCGATTCCTTACTGAAAGTAAGTTTATTATTGAGGTTTTCAACGGTCTGAAAAGCTTGATAGTGTTATTTTTCTGCAGACCCGCCGTTTTCAACCGATCTTGTATGTCAGATTGCAGCTTGTATACGTATGTGATTGGCATCTACAACAACATAAATTTGATGCGTCCACCATAATTAATTCAGGACTTCTGTGCATACGTAACGGAGAATACACCTATCGAACGGCACACCATTGCTGCAAATGAGGGTAGTGCTGTTGCCCTGGCATCTGGTTATCACTTAGCCACAGGCAAGACCCCGATGGTTTATCTGCAGAATTCCGGACTCGGTATGCTTCCAGAACATGCTTTCGGATACATATGATAAACGTATTTTAGCGAGGTCACGCTGTGTGTCTTGTTCTATCCTCAACAAATTTCAGTTGCTTTGTGCTAATGCTGCTCACTTCATGGCAGAAAAAAGTCACCTCGGATTGGTTCGTACCTCTTGTATGCTTCTACATGGTCTTTAGACCGCAAAATCTTCCAGGAACGACGATGTTTTGGTATAATCCAAACTAAAACTTCTTTACTATTCTTGTAAATTAAATATATTACCTCTTCATCGCACCATCCAGGTAACATTGTAAACCCACTGCTGTCACTTGCGGCACCTGAAGTGTACAGTATCCCGATGTGTATTCTAATCGGTTGGCGAGGCGAACCGGGAAAAAAAGATGAGCCTCAGCATATTGTACAAGGTGATGCAACTCCAGCATTGCTTCAATCTCTTGGCATACCCTTCCAGGTTCGTATTTACTATCATCAAATATTCTGACTTCTGACACTTTCACAACATCCAGCGGCCACGGTAGAGGAGGGTGTTAAATGTGTGTAATTTTTTCAGAAACCCAAATAATGTTATTCTGATTTTATCAAACGTGCACAGGTTTTGCCCGACTATCTGGATGGTGCCGAAAAGGTTCTTGCAACAGCTCATGCGTACATGGAGGCGAAACAAGCGCCTTATGCTATTTTGGTGAGGCGTCGCACTTTCGACACATACAAGATTCCAGCTGAGAAGAATATGTTTGAACACACACGTGAAAGTGCCATACAAATGGTTATAGACAGTCTGGATAACAGGTACGGATCCGACCAATATTGTACTTTGATCTAAATAAGGCTGTCGTTTTTCATATGATGATTACATGCAGGAGAACTAACGATACCTAAATTACAATATGCTTAACAGCGATTGTGTTGTAGGCACTACCGGTATGCTTTCACGGGAACTTTTTGAGTATCGCGTAAAGAAGAACCATGGCCATGCTCGTGACTTCCTAACCGTCGGCTCCATGGGTCATGCCTCATCAATCGCGTTCGGGATTGCAAATGCTAAGCCTGATCGCCCTGTAAGTAGAAAATGCGCAACTATTTTATTGCAGATTCCACTTACTCCTCAAGTCAAAAGGAAGCTTGCTGGAGCCATAATTTGCGTGGTAGAATTGTTGTATAGCATCGATGTATTCGTGTTCTCATAACGATTGTTTTCTGCTTAAACTAAGGTTTATTGCCTGGACGGGGATGGTGCCATGATGATGCATATGGGCTCTATGGCCACCATCGGCCATGCACAACCTCGCAACCTAAAACACGTGGTTATTAACAATGGCGCACACGACTCGGTTGGCGGACAGCCAACCCAAGCACTAGCAGGCCACTATTCTATACCTACAATCGCTAAAGGCTGTGGATACACACACGCTGCTACCGCCGAAAGCAGCGAAGAAATCATCAGAGAATTGGCCACTCTGCGGAAGTCTGAGGGGCCTGCCCTGCTAGAGATCCGTGTAGGATGTGGTTCTAGGAAAGATCTGGGACGACCGACCCGGACGCCCGTACAGAACAAACAAGACTTCATGAGTTTCTTGCAAAGTTAAGCCGGCTCGTTCTTCCTCCCTCTAGAAAATTAAGATTACAAGGAGATCAAATATCACAGACAACTCCTACATAAGAACAATTTGTATATAGATAATAATAATAAACAACCGACTTGAACATTCTATTTACCGAATTCGTTATTTAGTGCTCACCTATCAGGGAAATAGAATTTCCATTCGAGATCGGAAACTTTAAGTCTATGGGCTATGGCTCCCACGCAGTAATCGTTCAACGCGAATGCGATTTTTAATGATTGGAATTATACGTTTTAACGTAAAAAAAGATGAATACACGGCTCACTCGAGAACTACACCCACTTGAAATCCCCGTGGCACTACTACAGCATGAACGTTTTTAAAAATTTTACGCAAAATTATTTAGCCCTATTTTTTAAAAAAAGTTAATAAATATGCCCTATGTTGAGCTTTGATCTGAATTCTGACCTCTACAGTCCACAGAGAAAGATATGCGATTTCGCCTATTGAAACTGGTCTTCAAATCCTAATACCAATTGAATCCTGGTTCTGAATAATGAATATGGAACTTTTAGAACACCGCAAATCACAATGAGTCACTTCACACGAACTCCACGTAATCGTCAAATGTACTATATTACCACCATGGCCCCTCAATCCACAACTTTCTTGTTGTACAGACGGCTTACGAATTATAACTTATCACTATATACATATATAAAAGGGTGGGGATTAGGATAGTGTGGTCATAATAGCTTGTGACAGCAAATACTCATCGCACTATGAACCTCTCAGTCGACGCTGATCTGCTAGTTAGCGACCCGGCTGAACTTGCAGCTGAAACCATCAGTCCTCCTCGGAGACTGTCTAGTTTAGACTCTTCGTGGCGTTTAGCATACATTGCGGTGGGCACCAATTTGGGTGACCGGCACAACAATTTGCAACAAGCCTGTCTCTTCTTGCAAGATCTGAGTAATTCCATCATCAACACCAGCTTCATTTACTCCACGCCAGCCGCCTATGTGACCGACCAGCCAGCCTTCTACAACATAGTCGTCTCACTCACTACAGACCTGTGTCCATTAGACTTACTCGCTGCTTTGAAACGTGGCGAACAGGAACTGGGCCGTGTACCATCGGAACGTTGGGGTCCACGCCATATAGACTTGGATATCCTTACCTATGGTGTACATCCCAGTTGCGGCAATGTAGAGACCGGTCTGGTGATGCGGACTGAGGAACTGAGTATTCCTCACGTCCGAATGTTTGAGCGTGAATTTGTGCTACGACCACTGTGTGATCTTGATCCGGGCTTTTTGCCTGACCTCGAAGCGATTAGAGATAGTTGGGACCCTGACGTTACCCGTATCATACCGCTTCCGAACGGCCGCATGCTTCCTTATGGAAACGAGACGCGATTGATGGGTATGTATTGTGCTGATAGGGGATACTGTACACCATCACAGTTATGCATATGCGCGTACAAATATGTATTTTGAATATTCCAATCAGGTCCATGTTTGTATATATATATATATATATATATACTATCAGCATATCATCTTCTTTGTGTGTCAATATTCCAATACGGGAACGAAAGTGCATATACAGATGTAGATATTTAGTTGACATAATATTGTTTTTGTAACGAGAAACCTGTATATTTATGAATCTGTGTTTATATGTCGAGTATATATATATATATGTGTGTGTGTGTATGTGTATGTATGTATGTATGTATGTATGTCTATATTTTATATATATGTGTGTATGTGTATGCGTCTGTGTGTGTTTAACTATGTGCGGATATGTGTACTTATATATGTTTGTATGTATGATATATATATATATGTGTGTGTGTGTGTGTTTGTGTTTATGGGTGGGAATGCGTGTGTATATGTTTACACGTATATATATATATATATATATATATATATATATAGTATTATATATATATATATATATATATATATATGTATTATATATAGTAGTATAGTTAGTTA
>NW_014040327.1:55111-62277 GCF_001186125.1 Sphaeroforma arctica JP610 | reverse complement strand
GTGTGTGTGGTAATTGATTATTGTATATTATATGAGTTTTCTCGTGTTATATATATAATATAAGTATATATTATATATTGTATATTATTATTATTATATATACTCTATATATATATATATATATATATATATATATATATATATATATATATATATTATATATATTATATATATATATATATATATATATATATATAGCTTTACATTGGTCGAAATGCGTTGTACACTGTATCAGATCTCAGTTCGTTAAGTGCTAGTTGACAACTCACCGTAACTTGACACGACCACTGCATACGTACGGGTCATACTATCATGTGATGAGCAATTATTTTTCTTCGCGTTATAGACCTCTGTCTTTCCATGTCTCATCAATTTTCAAATTATGAATCTACATGTACCGCTGTAATGAATTTATCCGCATCGACTAGAGCATGAGAGTTATTATGAGATGGAGGCTTCACAGTATACTGACAAGCCTTCGTCGATCCTCAATTACTCATTTTAATTGTAAAGAGTTAATTCTTCTTATTCGTCAGGTATATTAAACGCGACACCTGATAGCTTTACAGACGGGGGCAACCTGGGTGACGGGACCGCCGAGGCGCTCCGATTGGTGGGTGAATGGGTAGGCGATGAGGGTTGTCCACCAAAAACTGGTATTGAAAATGGGGAATTTACCTACTCTCATGCTAAAATAAGCAGGAATAAGTGGACCGCCATAGTAGATGTCGGTGGCCAATCTACACGGCCTGGCGCAGATGTTGTAGGAACGGAGGAGGAAATTAAGAGGGTCGTGCCGATAATCTCAGCAATCCGTGAAAGGTGAGCTTCGAAATATGTCTACTCGATAGCTGTGTGAAGGTTTAGCGCATTTTATGCGAGTCCCAAACAATATGCATACCATATATTGAAGTGAAAGTCGTTTGGCCATATCATGATTCGGCCTCGCAACAGTGGAATTTACTTGTGTCATGTATCAATTCGCTCTTCGAATGTTGTTCAGGTACACCGATATAGTGATCAGTGTGGATACGAGCATCGCTAGTGTAGCTGAGGCTGCTATAGGCGCAGGAGCGGACATAATTAACGATGTGACAGCCGGGCGTGGCGATAAGGCAATGCTGCAATTAGCTGCAAGATTACAGGTACAATGTTCTGCACCATCTTTTTCCAAATGCGTCGCTCGGGTTTGAATGCGAGCACAAGGCACAATTCTCACTCCCTAAGATATTCACTGCTTGCAAACACTTAAGTAGCATGTGGGAAATATGGAGCGGAAACTACCGCGTGTAGCAGTGAATTTGTAAAGGTTGAAAAAAAAATTACATCTTTGTTGGGCATTCAAATAGGCATTAAAATATTTCTCTACTTCTTCTTCCACAGGTCCCTATAGTGTTGATGCACTCGCGAGGCACTTCGAAAACGATGAATTCACAGAATGATTATAGCAAGGAGACGGGTCTGATCGATGGTATTTGAAATCGCTGAAATTCCAACTACGCTCGACATATCATACGTCGAGTGCGGCTTCAGATTTTGTCATGGTTAACACTCGGTGTGCTAGTTTATACAATGAATTCTGCTTGGTGTGTGTGTTGGGTACGAGTGCGGTAATTATACACTGTACTAGAGGCTCAACAGTCAAAGCATTTGCCTATTCGCAATTTCAAACAGGTGTTTATCGGGAACTATGTCGTACTGTGCAATCTGCTTCGAATGCTGGAGTTAGGAAGTGGAATATAATATTAGACCCTGGAGTCGGATTCGCAAAAATCGGCGTACAGAATGTGGAATTGATGAGGGCACTCCCTCAACTATTCTCCGGCAAATTAGAAGGTGAGTGGGTATACTTGCGTAGCTCCTTGGCAACTAGCAAATCAGGATTCCTTTGAAATTTCGTAATCATCTTTTTTTGGGGTGAATGGGTGTACTCTTGCTGTACACAAGTGAGCATTCTGAGGATACTTACAATCTTGCAGAGTTTCACACCTAGCATAGTCTTCTAAGACACTTTCTTAAGATATCAACCCTCAATGTATTTTCTGTTAGGGTATGCCGTGCTGGTGGGACCATCTAGAAAGCGGTTTTTGGGCACGATAGCCGGACACTCGAAGGAGACGGACCCCACCGAACGAGACTGGGGTACCGCTGCCGCTGTGACCCAGTGCGTCAATGCAAAGGTCGATTTTGTTCGCGTGCACAATGTATCCGCGATGACCGATGTAGTTGCAAATGCGAATGCATTCTTACGCGAGCTTCCAATTGTTGAGGCGGATTGAGTCATCAGATATTTAAAATTTTAACGACTAAGGATGAAGGCAAAAGCCGGGTATATATGTACAGAACAGCGAATCACGTACTCTGTAAATGTTCGAGTAATAATATAAGGCCACATTCGATGACTCGGGCCAAATTGAACTTTCGCCAAGGCAATGGAAACGAACCTGTCGTGACTTCCTATCCTGATAGATCGAGAAAAGCCAATATAAATGTCTTTGCGCTGTGCGAGAGCTGAGAATCGGGTGGCGATATTAAACATATTTCCCTCCATATCTGAAAAGAAAATCCATTTCGTAAATTGAGTATGTATTTATTGTCGGCAGTCCGATCCCTAACCTAAGTTGTGACATAAGTCGGGATAACACTACTCTTCTCGCCGAGTACTTTGGCCGTCGTGTCAAGAATGTGTGGGTAGTCCGGATGCGCTGTGACTGTACCAACCATGTCCACCATGAAGGGCATAGGCAGGAGGTGCGATGGCATATTGACAGGGTTGTCTTGACTATACAGCTCCCAATTCTTGGCAGCCTGCTCTCGTATCCACAGATTGCTCTCCGATGTCCATGGCTTCTCCAGCATGTCGCTTTGGCCCCCGAGATGTTCGCCCATGCACGCACGTCGGTATCCGTATACCTAAACAAAATATCAAGGAAACCAATCTATCAGCGAGATGATGGAAGTACTGATATCATCGATATAGAGCTCAACCTCGTCAAATAGATATGCCCAAAAAAAAAATTTAAACAAACACCGCGCACGACGAATACTTGTCATATGTACCTGTCCTTGTGGGCAGGCATCTAGGGTGGCACGGTATTTTTTCTGGAACATTCCGGAGCAGATTTCCGTGTCTCTCTCGCCGGCCATGGACCGCATGTTTATGTTAGCCGAGCCCAGTATCACGTACTCGTCATCCACTACCATCTACCTCACGTACGTGTCCAAAGGAGGAAGAGAATGTGAGAAAGTGAGCGCCATGGTCAGAGAGAATGCATTAAAAAGACGTGTCAAATATGGAGTGTCAATAGCAATAGGCATGATGTAGTATCAGAACACCACTGATATGCTCAGCTCACAGGATAATCCTAGTCTCTCATAAGGCGACTGCTAGTTTAGTATTGTGCCTCAGTTGGTTTAATTCGACTTACCATCTTGGAGTGAACGTAAATCATATATCTACGGGTTTTGGAGAGTGTTTCGCCGTATTTGGAAGCGTCGCTAATATCCAGCTTCCCCTCGTCACTGCCTTCCTCTTCTCGATTACCGACACAGAGGAATACCAAATAGCGCAGGGGATGCTCCTTCGATCCTGCTTTCTGTAGCGCTCTGTACGACAGGGTACGATTCCGGCGTAGATAGGCGATAAGTTAACAAAAGGACATAAGATCCAGAAACTGACCCAAACAACGAGACAATGCTCATCAAAGTTGGGACATGGCGGCTTCGCTATCCTACATGCCTATGTCAGATCATACCTGGCTATCATAGAATACATCATTTTCCTTGTCTCGTTCTGGTGAGCCATAATCTCTTGGATAACAATATCGGGGGCTGGTCCTTCCGGCCACATGGGCATCACCACGTACGCACAAAATTCTTCTCCAGCTTCAATCTTTTTGCAGATTTTTCTCGCTATCTCCGCAGGAATAACATGTCTGTAACGGAAATAAATATCTTACTATCATTAAACAGGTTGGGATTGGACTCTACTGCCAGATCCTTCAGGTGTAAGTGAGCTATTGGTGGGTGCGCTATGAACATGGAGAAAGATAGCAAATGAAATATATAAAGCTTCTGGCATCAATCAGGTTTGGATTGTTTAATTGCAAACTTATACACTCTCACAGAACACTCTACTATGAGGTGAGGGTGAGTTAGTGGCGGAGCTCGCTATAAACATACAAATATCAAGTACGGAAATACCAAGTAATCAATTGAAAGTACCGTCGATTGACAGCTTACAAAGCATACCTGCATATATCACTGGGATTCTCCCACAGATGACTGCTGCCTATAAAGTACTGATTCTCAATGTAAATAAACTTCTTGGCGCGCCTGATCTGGTGTACATAAGCCTCGTGGATACTATTGTCTACTTTAAAAGAGTCGATTTCAAACAGCTCAGATGTATTATCCTCAAATCTGCAAGTAACGGGCAATCAGATCGAAGCAATTTAAGTGTCCTGCAATACGCAAAAGAGTATCTGAATTTTTAGATATTCTACAATTGTACGTGATATTGACCATTCTGACCGGCAGACAGTGTCCAAAAAGGGGTATAAATGTCGCAGTCTTCAGAAAAACTTACGCCGCAACGTGGCTATCAATGGACCGGAATATCTGCACGTTCCAATTCTCGTCCTTCTCTCTGTCCGCTAATGTCTCGCTACCGACAGTATCCGTCCAGTTGCTCAGCCTTGGTGCTTTGCTTGAGGACTGACTGTTGTAGCGCTCGCGGAAGTTTTGAAGCACATGCCAAGCGGCCGTTCCCTGCACGAATGGGCAATAGCAAATACATTGTTCATTATGGAGATATGTGACTACACCGTCGGTTGAAGTTGATGTACAACACCATAGAACCAGCTACTAAGAACTATGAGGACTATAGCCTGGAATCTACCGGTCATCTGTCAGGTGAATATGCATGGAGTATAATAGCAAATCAGAAGTGGTTGATAATACAGCATGTACTTCTGTATAAATTTGATGGTAATTGCATACACATGATGCAAAAATACGCTCAAAACACGCGTTCATGTATATGTATACAACAAAACCACAAAATGAATATCCAGAAAAATAACTACTCACACACCTCAATATACGAATGCGTATCATGCCAAGGCTGGCGGGGAGCATTCTTAGCATGGAAAGAGTTATCTCCAGGATTGTGGTAATCTGAGGCAGGATATTCGTAGCTCAACATCCGCCGGTATAAGCAATGATCCGCTGTATCGTACCTACATAATAGAATAGAGAGTGGATAGAACTGATGAGGTGAGAATTCTTGCCAAATCATCATCCTAATCGCCTGTAGTCATACGAACTGACAAGTGAATCCAGCAGGTAGCAGTGCTTTCCCATCCAATAGTTGAAAACCGTGCCCTTGGTACCTGAATTTATAGATATAAACACAACCCGGGGAAGCAATATTCAACGAGTGAATATTCGGATCACACAGTGTTATGAATTCATAAAAGTAACGTCGTGACAATCGCAAATCACATCACAAAACTTGCTTACCGTCCATCGCATAAGTCAATTCCTCCCACGAACGCACAGATCTTCGCCTGGTTTCTTGTAGGCGCATCGCAAACTACGGTTTTCTGCGGAGAATGAGTCCGAGCATAGCGCGTAATTAAGCAACGGCATTCTGAATACAACTCCGTCGGATATTTGAATTGTGAGTTTAAAGACAGTAATAGTGAAGTTCCGGTTGAAGTGCACTTATGTAAGAGTTTGAAGACAGAAATGGTAATAGTTTTAAGACAGTAGTAGTAAAAGTTTGAAGACAGTGATAGTAAACCGATGAAGTGCAAGTCAAAACTGAAAGCTAGCAAACGAAACCACCAGGAAAAATCAGAAGTCGTCAATGATTCTGTGGCAAGATAAGAGGCTCTGTACCTGGTGATGCGTGACCGAGAATAGCTGCTTGGAACTGAACACTATCCGCTTGAGTATACTCTTCTTCTTCATATCGCCTGTTCTCGAGAACTTGACACAGTTCACCTGAGTGAGAGGAAGTCAATCAGAGTGTACACTAGGCTGAGTATCAATGCGATAAGACGTGATGGTCACCCGCGCGAAGTATTCGAACCATTCGCGATATTATAGTCGGCCGGCTGAGCCAGACAAGTGCGCCACTAACTTCAAAGGATGTTGTATACAATGTCGAAATCAGTCTCTGTCATACTCCACACACCTTTGTTCCATCAAAGTATCGGTGAGTCTCTTCATCGTGTGTGCCCATGAGACCGGCTTCCATCAGATATTTAACAGACATCACCTCATCCCAGACCATTACCACGACTTCTACACCTTCATCCGCCTTTTTTTTTAGAAGTTCGCCTGTTCATTCACGTGATTGAGGGTTTGGCAGTGTGAATATATTCGTTGTACAATACGATAAGTACAACAGTAACAAATATGTACATCTGTTCTTGAATGTTTACAGATGCCCTAGAAAGCTATTCCGACCACAAAATCGCACAAACAGCACTAGTAACACTTAAAAAAATCCAAACTCACCTAGGGTGGGTATTTCCTCCTCGTTCTCCCTACGGATAAGACGGGTTGGAACAAATACGGACCATCCGGCGATGTATATAAAACTTTTGGCATTACTAATGCGCTTGTACATCAACTCCCACAGGGAGGTATCCTGGTATCGATCGCCGTTGCTCAACAGAACCTATTTATAAAATTGTTTGCACATGACCGAGATGAGACATGCGTGATACACCTATCAAACATGAGGATGACATAGGTTATCATAATTCGCGCGCAACATCCGCACAAAAAACATATCTGAAAAGGTGGTCTAACCTCCTGTCTATGCTCTTCCGGCACGTGTGCGTCATGGAAGAGACGCACATAGCCGTCATCGTGTCCTTGCCAGTAAGTATGGGTCACCTCGGGCTCAGCATCAGTATCAGCCAGGACAAATCGAGCCGTGAGAAATAAATGCGGGTTGTGCTTTGACTCCGAGAAGCTGCCTGTTAATAAAAATAAAGTTTGATGAGCAATCTGTATATGCAGCGAAGGATTCGTTAACATTTGTATACTGCCATATGAGGGTGTGATCAAATACTATGATACTCAGATGCGTCTGCACATATATATATATATATATATATGTGTGTGTGTGTGTGTGTGTGTGTGTGTGT
>NW_014040327.1:48344-52149 GCF_001186125.1 Sphaeroforma arctica JP610 | reverse complement strand
TTATTATATATATATATATATATATATNTAGTATATATATATATATATATATATATAGTAATATATATATATAGATATATATATATATATATATATAAATATATTTACACATACACAGATAATCCTACTTATATATATATATATATATATATGCGTGTGGGGTTTTTTTTTCTCGTGTGTGTATGCTCGTGTTCATATTTGTATATGTATGCTTATGTATATATTCATGATGTCGTTAATATATGTGTCTTATGCACACACATCATTAGTAGTTTCTATCAGAAACTCGCGTACTCGAAGCAGCATGTCAACTCCTGCATTCTAAGCTTTTAAAATAGTCCCCGCTACCGATTGTGTCTAAAAGACTGAGAAGCACGTGATAAGGTTAAAGCATACCTTCTAATTTAAGCGGCAACTCAAACAACTTTTCCTCCTCGCATGCTTTTACCTCCTCGATGCTGAGCTGGCAGGTACCTACTAGTTTAGACGCATCCGCATCCATATCCTTGACCTGTGATATATATCGAGTTTTTATTGATTATACGGGTATAATATTACAAATAATCTCGGTCTAACACTTTTGCCAAGCTAGCCAAGTGCTAGTCACATCATACGAATGGACAATTGCAAAAAAAAAGCCAAATTTTATCACGACGAGCTGAACAAGACGACGCTTAACCGAATCGCGGAACGTTTTGAGAACTTTTGTAAATAGGGTTACTTCAGAAACTCGGGTGCTGGTGATGGAATATTTACAGAAGCCGATACAAACTTCATGATATTCACGGATTTTAATACCAGTAATTTTGAAGCTAAGGTGCTTAGCAGAAACCACAAAGAGAGTATGCTGATCAAATCTCGACAAGGGTACGTACAGACGCTACCAGATTTGCAGGGCGAGAAGATGAGAATGTCTCAGTCCTTGCCAGGTTCAAAGTCAGATATACAGACATACCTTAAATAGGAAATTTTCTCCCTTATGACACACGCTTTGGTGGAAGACATGATCAAACACGGGATTCTTGGTTTTCTTCTGGATATTTGTGCGAGCCCTACAAAGAGTCACAAACAATGTATTGAGCAATATGTATCTGAGGGAGAAGGTGATACGTTTCGAACGTGTGCACACGTAATCGACAATTATTTAACAATGCGACAAAGGGCAAATCAGTCATGTTTAATTCATTGCTCCATTTCAGATTTGATCTTGGAAAGACTTATGCACACAAACTGCCTGCGAAGCAAGCATCAAAAAAAAAAGATCAAAGAAAAGTATACTTTCAGTGAGTAATTTACCTACAAGTAATCGAACGACAGTCGGCTCCTTAATGCACTAAGGTACACAAAGTTGCTCGAAATTCTGCAAGCGTCACAGCCGCATGTGCAAACGCTGTCAGTCAGAAAATTAGAACTTGCACAATATCCCTTGTCTACACACGACCATGGGTAGTCAGTTACTACCACTCTCCTCATAAACCACTACCTATGTGCATGCACGTACTCTTTCATCACCCGCTCCTTTCTTCAAATGCAGAACTGCAGGTCTTATGCTTCTACTCCCCGCTAACTCGATGTATATAACTCTACTCTCAATATCACACTCTTCTTGACCCGATACTCTTGTATAAGTTAATACGAACGTACCATTTGGTGCCGCCCAGATGCACAGTGACATACGGATCCCCAGCTGAGAAAGTGTCCATTCTAGGCAGGTCTTCGACTTTGACAATCGTGAGCTTCAGCTGCCCCTGAATCCAGTCTTCGTCATTAACTTTCAATTGGAAATGTTCTGCCTCCATTGTATCAACTTGTATATACGGACGGTTTATCTTCTTCTACAAAGCACTATCTCTGTATCACACACAAGTATTCGCTGTATATATATATATATATATATATATATTATTTTGTATTCAAAACTTTAAATATACATTGTGAGACACTGTGAGTCACTGTACTTGAAGTTGAGTGCGAGTGAAGACAGTGTCACTGTCACACTGAACGCTGGAACTGTGAAGAGTTGATTATTGTTGGGAAAAAAGCTCATGAAGTCATGACCAACTATGGTTTTCAAATACTCAAAACTGATTGGAGCCCATCCAAGTGTTAAGAAGATTTTGGAATGTCACACTGTCAGTCGGTAACTCGGCAAGTAAATATATGTTTTTATTTTATTCCGTATTCGGCTATTTTTCGCACCAATAATAATTGCAGCTCGTTCAAATTATGTATGTATTTATAAAAAACCACCCCTCGATATTATTATTTTTGCGTTTACAGATAAATATACGTTTATAACTCTATATAAATTGAAATACGACAAAGTTTGAATGTGAATATTTTAAAAGGCTAAGCCGCTAAATATGGAATATCGTCGGGATTTCAACTGGGACCCTAGTTCTTGTGGCAGTGGTGTCTTTGTCGCTCTGCAGTCTGCTCTGGTGACTGGGGCCACTGAGGGCGTGTTTTATATATAGAAACAGAAAAGAAAGTTTTTGTTTTTATTTACGTTTAACGTTTACTGCATAACGTGTCAATTCAAATTAGAAAAACAATTAATTAAAAAAATAAAGCACTCAAATTCTTGATATTTTACATAGCCTTCTAAATATACTATATATTTTTAGTAAATAACAATTTTTTTATATCATATGATTTCATATGTAAACTAAAATTATAATTGATTTGTGTAGTACATATTTTCAAAAAAAAAACCCTATATAAAGTATGTACTCAACTACTCATATAAATGTGTTTTTACTTTTTAGACGGATTTATATTATAAAAATTGCACGGCACATCTCATACACACATCGAGGCAAAGCTCTTCAAAACTCAAGATGTCCTGTGTTTAAAACCAAATCAAAGCACCAAAAGGTGATTGATTTGCCGCAAGCTTACGATCGTATGTATGGGTGTGAAGCAATTATTTAGGTGTACCTACGTGGAAGCTCGCACACACCTCAGAGTCTTGCAGCACATTTTTGGTCAAATTGAAAAGTCTACGATAAGTCGGATAGCCCGTCCTATATTTAGTAAGCATCATGAACAGGATAGAGTCATCCTTCCAGAACAAGCCGGGCCTATGCCTGATAACATTTATCAATGCTTCGAAATTGCGCAGTAAGTATTGTGTTTGTTTGTCTTCTAGCAGTTTTGTCAGAGATTGGTGGCGGTCACTTCTTTGCGGTCACTTCAAAACTCTCAAATTGCTTCAGTTGAAAATGAGGTGTTGAGATTATGTACCAGATTTTGACTTCTTGAATGGTTTACACCGTATATATGTATGCTATGTGTACGTATGACCCCCAGATTTGACAAATTGTTTTTGTGCTTGCAAATCGCGTCGACAATAATACTTGTGGAATATCAAGCGCACGCCACTCACGCAGGTTGAAAATGTTATGACAAATTGCTTTGCGGTCCCTAGAATTCCGACATGTAATATACCTGTTTAGGTTCCAATATAATCAGTCACAGTTTAGTATGAATGAGATATCTTTTCCATGAAGGCAGATTTTTCTTCAACCTTTATTGTATATAAGTATAAATATATATATATATATATATATGTAGTATATACATATATGTAGTATATATGTAGTATATACATATATGTAGTATATATGTATATATATATAAATATATATATATTAATTGTCTATATATATATATATATATATATTGGTTAAGTAATTAAAAATTAGAAAAAGAATATATATATATATATATATGTATATATGTATATATATATATATATATATATTATATATATATATATATATATGTGTGTGTGTGTGTCGTG
>NW_014040327.1:38024-48324 GCF_001186125.1 Sphaeroforma arctica JP610 | reverse complement strand
ATTTTAGACTGACCGGAGGTCGTATTTCTACACAGATTGATAGAGTAATTTAGGCGAAGTTGTTAGAGGTGATAGTTTCTGAGCTTCTGAGTGAAGCTGCTGTGCGGGATAGATCGGTGGCCATTAGAGATGAAGTAGCGAAGGAGGCGCAGGCAAAGGCTGCAGACAAGAATAGAAAAGAGACACCAGATTGGCAGCCGGGGCAGTTGGTTTGGTATACCGGTAGGTCGAAGGATAGTAAGTTGGCGAAAACATATTTAGTGAGAGGCACGATTGGTATGAGGGAACACTTACAAGGGATGTGCAAGGTCAGAATTAATGGGAAGGTCAAGTCAATACATGTGGATCAGCTTAAGGTGAGGTTAGAAGATCCAAATCATGAGGCCAGTATTACAATGTGTAGGAAGGAAGCTTGTTTGATCTGGCTGTACAATTATACTGGTGAAGGGGCAGCTAATGTTACAGAACTTGATAAAATGGTGGCAGTAATGCGATCCCCAAAGATGGGGAGGACTTGGTTATATGCCATGAATTCAGCTTTTGGTATGTATGTTGATACGATAGTCGATACGGCGAAGCGAGGTGAGAGTAAGGGCGTGGTAGAAGATACTTTGGAATTGGCTATGAAACATCACTTCAATAAGAACAGGTGGAACAAGTTGCAGATATTCTTCCAGGTTGCGCGGGAATCCAATTTTGCGGAAGAAGCAGTTGAGTAAATGGATGAATGAAGGAACTCGACACTAATGTCTTGTTCATTGGGGTGGTGTAATGTCAACCATGTTCACCTCCGATATAAACAATGTTGGTGTTGTAAGTACCAAACTGTTCGGTAATGTTCCTGGGCGTTAATTGAGTGCGAGAACTTCTAAGTGTGGGCGATAACTTATAAGTGTGAAAACTAATAAGTTTGAAAAGTTCTAAGTTGTATTGTGTGGTTTGTTGGCAAACGGCCGCGCAGGCTCGAAAGAAGAAGAGGTTGGTGTATGATTGGTGCTTTGCGAACCGAAGTGCGGGGTAATATGAGCTGGAGGCTGGCAGATGACGATATATGTTGAATGGACTTGTAGGGATAATATTATATATTTCAAAAATGGCAAGTACGTATGATACAATGTATGAACATATGGTATGGCTCTCATAGTCGCTGTAGTGGTTCAGGAAAGATTGATGGGAAGAAGTGGTCAGTAAATTCCCGTTTGAAGCTTGGGCCAAGTGAGTCGACAATGGAAGATATGTGCTGAGTCAATTCGGGCCGGTGTTGACAAAACACTGATACTATCAAATGTTCCATATATTCGCTTGCTGACCTACTAAGCGAGGATTGGGGTAAGCCAATATCGCACCAGACCACGGTGAATTTGGTATGTGTTGGCTGGCCTGGGACGGAAGTATCATAGTCGGAACCAACAAGCGCGATGATTTGGTTTGAACCGATATTTGGAAGTAGTACTTCAACAGCGTGATTAACCGGCGTATGGGGAACATCTGTTGATGTGTCAGGGACGGGTGAGGGTACAGTGATTCTTCAACATGCTGGAGAAAAGATTCAAGGTATTCGTGAAGGGTCCAGATACCGTGGAAGTCGTGGCACTCCTGTAATTGCTGAAGGAGGTCCGGGCCAATGGGCGGTAGTTTCGGGCCTACCAGGATGCGTCGAATCAGTTGTTGGATGCAGGTAAAGTGGCTGGTAGTAAACTTGTGGCTACCGGGGCAGACAGGGCAGAGACAGCCGTCGGTGCGGTAGTCGAGCAATGTGAACATGTACGTATTCGTTACAATCATAGCACAGAGCCGGATTGGTGTAGACTCGAAGCAGCGATTGAAGCTGTTGTGTCTGGCTGTGTCTCGGTTTGATGTTGGCGGTTTACCCATAACCAGTTGGTAGTAGTATTGGCGCCGGGCCATTGCCGCGATTTCCTTGTTGGACCAACGTTTTGTTGAGTTATTCATGATGTCGTCACAGCGTTGACGGAGGGCTACATGGTCGGGTGTACGCCCGCCTGTGGCTTTGTGTACAGTTTTCAGGTGAGCATAGATACTGTACGGGAAGCGCAGTGATGGGTTATCGTTGGCCCAGGCGGGTTGCGTCAGAGGGGTAAGTGGATTTGTGCTGTCCATTGAGTCGAGTTGTATTCCCAGACAACCTCCGAGGTAGTCCACGAATGGTCGCGACTTGTAGGCTTGAAACTGAGCAGATACACGATTTGATTGGCGGCAGGATAGTATAAATACGTGGTTAGGTAGACGTTTATTCAACTATTGAGGAAATAAAACTAGGTTCACCGTTACATTGTGTTTTGAGTCGATCTAAGATTACAGGGTTTTACAAATTATTTAGTTGATTTTAGCTTTTTTTTCTTCATTTTTCAACTGCCTGCTAGTCTGAAGACTGCCATTTGAAAGTTGTAAGTTGCAGCTTGCAACTGTGTAACAGGATGTAGAGGCTGCACTGCTGTATAACCACAGACAGTGATACAGGCTACAGGTCGCAGGAGTGCCTTGCCACCCCTGACTGCCTGTGCAGTGTGCAGTTGTACACTTTATAGGGATAATATTATTTATTTCAAAAAATGGCAAGTATGTATGATACAATGTATTAACATATGGTATGGCTCTCATAGTTGCTGTAGTGGTTCAGGTAAGATTGATGGGAAGATGTACAGGCTGTACTGCCTGCTGCAAGTTTGCAACTGGAATTAAATATTACACATAGCGCGGAGATTCGCCTATGTATTTTAAAATAGTAAATACATTGTACAGTGGGTGACTAGGCGGTTGTCATATTTTTTGTAAAAATATGAGAGAGCCAAACTGATTTTGAAAAATTGGATCTTCCGACGGTCTTCAGCAGAGTACTACATAAATAATTTTATATATTGAGCTGATATGATTGTCAAAGTTATTCTCTTGTGGGACTCCTGCGGTCCAGCGACTCCCCACTCCGTCCCCAGTCCCCACTCCACACTCCACAGAGTCTAAGTTGGAGTCTAATACTGACGCTATGACTATGCAGCCGGCAGTTGGTCCCTCAGATTCGGTCACTCGGATGATTCATTGATCCCGGATCGGGCGGATCCGGATCATTCCTCTCTCATTCTTAGCCCCCTGTCCCGGAGTCCTGAGTCCCGAGTCCTGACCCTGTTGTCAACTTGTGTCACTGGACTTACTGTGTTGCAGTTGGACTGGTGGCCCTCTACTCTCTACTGCTAGTAATGCCGACTCAGTCACACATTCAACAGCCAACACTGAACACTCACTCAACAGTCAACAACAACTCAACTGTCAACACTGTCAAAAAAGTGACAACAATCAACTGACTCTTTCTCAAGTTTCGTCTCCCCCTGGACCTCCAGTGTCCCTCGCCGGCCCACCCCCCAGAGGCGGCGGCCCAGCAGAGGAAGTTCATATTTTAAAATAGTCTCTTGGAATGAGTTGACGTATTTTTTTTGTTTTCTTTTTGTTTTGTTTCTTATTTGTTTTTTTTAACATGATGATGGTGGCACTCTGTTAAAAATTGAAACAAAACTCTCGTCTGTATTATTGCAAGTTGCAACACAAATTGCAAAGTTGCAAGTTGCAAGTTGCAAATTGCTGGAAAACAATATCTACTTTAAAAAGAAAAATTTAAATCAAGAAAATATTACTGTTTCGTTTATGTTTTACTTTTATTTAGTCTTTTATTCTTATCTGGCTGTCCTGAGTCCTGACAACTCTGGTCTTCTCTAAGATATACATATATGACTCCGTACTCCGTAGTCCATTTATTTAAAAAATCACAGCCTTCTAAAAACCCTGTCAAATTTAGAAGGCTATGAAAAAATAGTTAAAAAAATACGGTATCGATAATCGATAGTTCCATACTCAATACAGTCATACATACTGATACAATTTATAATTTGTTTTTAAAAACAAAATACACACAGTGGCAAACTGGCAACTTTTGACTTTTCTCAGGATTCAGGAGGGAGAGAGTGTGTGTGTGTCGGCCTCTCTGAGACTCTGATGGTAGCCGGTAGGTGTGAGCCGGCGGCTAAACTACAAATATTCATACAGTTTTGAAATACATACACAAATGTAAAAGATAAAAGAGGTTCTATTCATCTATGGGCAGTTTATTCGTGCACTTATAAATAAAAGCATGGTTTTCTATTTGAAACGGAAACGTACCAATCGAATCAATGGAAGCACATTCAATTCTAAATAGTCATTAAGGAGTAAAGAGTAGAGGAGAATTCAGTATGTACATAGTAAATAATTAAAAATAACAATAAATAGTTTAAATAATATTAGTTTTAGAGTTTAAAGACTTGTTGTTTAAAAAAAATAGTTATAGTACACAATACACATCATGGCCTCGTTGACCTTGATCAATTTTCAGAAGGCTATGACATCATGTATAAAATATATTTACCTGGCTTGAGGTGGCGACAGTGTCGCCAGGTTCAACAGGTAAACGACTGTTGGATTCCGTCGGAAATTATCGTGTCGTTAACCTCTAGTTGTTATGGTTTTTATTCAGGTCAATACATATATTTCATTGGCTAGAGAATAAATTAAGCCTTTGCATTGGTGCATATTCAAGGTCTAGTCATTGCTGGCGACAGGTTACGGAAACATGACGGAAATGCAAAATGTCATGTCGTTTACATTCGGCAAGTAGGCAACGGTGAGCCTGATTGCCCTAATCACAAATTCACAGCGAGTACATACTACATAAATACAGCCGTACAGAAAACAGAACTACAGATACTGCATATTTAAAAATACATAATGCATTCTGCAGTCAGTACAGTACATTAGTAAATACATTTTGGTTTTATATTATTTTTAAAAAACAACAACAACAAAAAGGGTTTACAAAAAGGGTTTAGGGTTTTAGTTTATGGAGCAACGCACAGCCAGGAGAAAATAGTTATATTATTTTATTTTAAATATGGTACATAAAACAGTAAAATACACGCAATCAATCATTCAACACATCCTCCGGACGGCCGGACCTGCACCATTTTGTTTTTACTACAATAAACCGCAGCCCAAAAGTCCGAACCTTTTTACGAACAAAAAGGTCAAAATCGACAATGCTCAGTTGCTGAGGCTCTGACTCTGAGCCCTGAGCCCTAAGCCTTGAACCTTTGTGTGGCCTGAGGGCAGATATTTCATATTAGCACCCCCCATTTGTTTAAAAAAACAAAAAAAAAAATTAATTATACAATATGTATTGAGGATTTGATTTTGAAGTGTCCATAGCTGGCGACCTGGCGTATTTTTAAAAAATAGTTTGTGTGCGACTGTGCGTAGCCATACTGTATATAGTTTTTTTTCTTCAAAACATAAAGGCACCTTCCAATATCGGGCTGCATTAAGAATATGTGTCAATTTGACATTTGTAAATAGTAACCAAACGTAGACTGTCGTGGCGTCGTGAGGCCTAGCCAGTAGCCACACCACACACAAGAGACGAGAAAGGGCAAAGCCTGGCCCATTTGCCAATATGTATTTAACTATTTATGTAGCGTACTTTCTGTTTTTATTTTATTTAACAAAAATCGCGGTAGATGCTATACTTACCACCAGTACATATCACTACTACATACATACTTCGACTCTTCGAGTGAGTCGTCGAGCCTTCGAGGTACCGAGTACCGACTCGCCGAGTACCGATAGATGGGCTTGTTATATCTTCCTTCCATTGATTGATGCTATTAGTTACTCGAGCCAATCAATAGCTATACAATGATCGAAAATACCCGTTTGATATAGAAATATTTTTTTGGTAGAAATTGGTCATGTAAAAAGTTGCCGACACGACCTACAGACAACAGTCTGTAGACTATTTACTTTTAGTGATAGGCAGGTAGTTCGTTGTTAACGAAAATATCCGAGTATTCATCGGGCGTTCGAGCTATATATTTAGTCTACTGTGTGAGAGTCAAGGGCTTTAATGTATTGTGCAGAATACTGTGTACCCCGCAGTTTGACACACAGTTCATCGTGATTTTGGCCGAGAAACACGTCCGTAGGCGTTTGTCAGAATAGTACAATGTCGAAAAAGCCAGCCTTTATGGCTACTAAGGGCGCCGCAGTTACTTTGGAGGACAAAGAACTCTGGGGCAAGTTCTATGAAAACACAACGGAGATGCTGGTGAATGTGCGCGGTAAACGATTGCATCCTGAACTAAAATTGAAGGTGTCGGGGCTAAAAGCCAAGCAAAAGTACCGAGTTTGGCTAGAATTTTCTTCAGATGACGACACGGCATGTTGGAAATGGGACGATATGGCTCAAAAGTGGAATATCGAGGCTAAAGCTGGTATGATTATTTTACCGTATTTTCCTGTGCATGCGTTTTATAAATTACGTGTGTTCCATCTAAGGTTACCATCTGAGATCGAGTATTGACGCTATTTCGGCTTCAATGCTATACTTGTATCAACTTCCTGATTTGAAGGTTCACCTGGCATCGTTTTAGCTTTAGTTTTGTACCTGTCGGTTGATCTTGTCGCATCCGAATCGTATGATGCGCGTATTTGCCATGTGACTATATTAGCGATATGAAGGTATCCCTTAGAAACGGTCAGTATTCCTAAGCCGTGTTCGGGCTTTTTGTTTTCATTATCGTCCCATGGTTTGAACTGTGGCTCATTGGTTGTGTGTGTTTAAGATTGTTCAATGGAATCCTGCGTGGTGTGATTCTTTAAGTAAGGCAAATGTGTGTAGTTAGGTAAGGGTTCGATTTCAATTATAAATTAAGTCTTACAGATATTAGCTTCTGACGTACGATACTATGATTACTAAAGGACAAAATCTTAATATGGCACATATATGTTGTTGTAAGTATATACGTATACATTGTTAGTGCTCTTTGAATACACCGCGCCTCATAGTTTTAGTAGCGTATCATAGTTGTGTCAGTGCTACACAACAAGTCAACTACTAGTTTTATTTTTGCCCATGCGCGTGGCCAGGTAGCCGATAGGTCGTAGCTTCTTTAACCCTTCACATTGGTGCTATCTACAGTGAGACCCGGTGTGAAGGGAGTGAAATATGTGGGACCAAAGTATGAGAAATATGCTCTCCCAGGGCCGTCGAAAGCTGGTGCCGAACTTATGGCGGAGACACTTTGCTTTCCTGATATGCTGGTTTCAAACGATAGGAATAGCAGAGACGATGTTGTGCTAGAATGCGAGAAGCGGTACACTCCTGTGGTGCATATTGAACCGATAGAGATGCCCACAAAGAATGTGTGTCTCACAGAGAAGGAGAAACAAGAATTGCTTGAAAGTCAAGATCCAAATGGCGAAAGTGCAACAAGCAATATCAACTCGAGCGACACAGGCGCCAAGAAAAAGAAGAAATCGAAGGAGGAGAAGAGGCTGGAGAAAGAAATAGCCAAATGGGGTAAGACAGCGCACAGGCTTGAATCAGCCATATTCATCGCCACCCAGCATTTACAGAACGCAAAAATCAAATCCCTGAAAAACGCGCATCCGTTGCTCTCGCAACTGCAGAAAAGAGGGGCGGCGAGTATGAGAAAGACAAGTCTTAAGGCCACCAGAGGAAAACACAAGCGCGATACCGAGCCGTATGACTACAACGCGCAGGCGTGTAACAACATCCTCAACGCCGAAGGAGTGCGGGAGAGGAATTGCCATTCGTTGAATGATCTCAAGCAGTACAATCCCGATTTGGAGGGTTCCATAATGCACAACAACCAAGGCGACGTTTACGATAGGAATGGCCTGTATACAAAATCCGGCGTCCTAGATGAGCAGCGATTGGCGTATATTCTGAAGAATGGGCCGCTGAGAGGTTCGTCGGAGTCTATGCCCCGCGCGCAGTCCACCGAACCCACTCATAGCGGAGACGAGTTGCTCACACACTCTAACGCCCACGCACAGGGGTTGCCCGGCGGTGGCAGTACACACTACCAGGGTGGTCAGTTGCAAGCCGCCTGTGAAGGGAATGTGGCATCGGCTATGGAGATGCCTCGCAACTACGCCTATAGCGGCTGCAACAATTCCGAGTTTGGCAACAGTGTGGAAGATCTCAGCGTGGGCAGACCGGTGATGGAGATGGGTGTGAGCGCCTGTATGTCAGAGCTAGCTGGCGGTGCAGCCTGCCGTGGTGTGCAGTGGGATGAGGGACATAGGAAGGGTATGAGACCCGTGAACAATCAGCACCCCCCACGCGCACCCACGCCATCGCACGCACCCACGCCATCGCACGCACCCACGC
This sequence comes from Sphaeroforma arctica JP610, assembly GCF_001186125.1. NCBI lineage: Eukaryota > Ichthyosporea > Ichthyophonida > Sphaeroforma > Sphaeroforma arctica. The sequence goes on along the minus strand of NW_014040327.1, from coordinate 40,088 downwards.
CATCGCACGCACCCACGCCATCGCACGCACAGTATGACCCCGCCCATCTGACGGGCGTGCGAGAGGGATACAGCCGGTCGTCGCTGCAACCAAACAGAACCCACTCCACACATGCCCCTTCCAGAGCAGTGCCACCGACCCCACAGAAACGGCCCACGAGTAGGGCGGAGATATTGGCAATGAGAGGTCTGCGATACACAGCGAGTGCGGGCTCTCACACATACGCCGCGCCACCCGACGCGATATCCAGCATGACACAGCAGCCAGTGCACAACCCAAGTACACAGCAGCCAGCGCAAAACCCGAGTATACAGCAGCCAGCGCACAACCCGAGTGGGGGAGCCAACTCGCACAATTCCAGCAGCAGCATGCAGGAACTGGCGTCTGCCATACAGCCTAATATGCGGCCGAGTGTCGCTGGCGATACCCACCCCGGGCCAATGCCTAGGCCAAACAGTACGGACGTACGCAAGCCAGTACACCGGACACTGTCAACTCGCACTGGGGATGAGGACATGGACGTAGACAGCCCACGACGTTGGAGTGGGGAGGCTGGCGTGGCCAGGGTGAGATCAGCCAGCCAGGCCTTTACGCACAATCTGGAACGAGCGCAACTGCAGCAGAAACTGGAGGTTGTATCGTTAGTCACTGGACCACAGCCGTTTGGTAAGACTTCGGGGTCCCTGAACAACGAGAGGGTGTCCATGCCCATCGCGTCTCCGCGATCATTTGGCAGCAGTGTGCGTAGTATGAACAGTGAGGAGCACAGGTACGACTATGGGTCTGAGCATACGCTCCACGTGGGCGAGCCACAGATGAAGTACGGCCCTGCCATTACCAACGAACAAGGGACGCGATGGCATACAGTGGGTGGCACGGTTGTGAAGACATTGAGTGGCGGAGAGAGACTGTCACGGCCTAGTGGGTCGAGCCGATCTATGGATGGGATTGATGCCATGGTGTCGATGGATGTGAGTGGGAGTTGGTCTGGCAGGGGAAGCAGGTTAGAGGAACGCTTGAGACAAATCCATGCACAGCAACAACAGCAGCAACAGCTGCAGCAGCAACAACAACAACAACAGCAGCAGCAGCAGCAGGAACAACAACAGCAACAACAACAACAACAGCAACAACAACAACAGCAACAACAGCAACAGCAACAAAATCAACAACAACAACAACAATATCAACATCAACAACAACATTATCAACAGCAGCAAAATCATATGGATGGGAGTGTGCTACGTAGTTATTCGGGGGCGTATCACAACAAGGGTCATGGGCACTCTCAGCATCCCTACCATCCAAGTAGGAACAGTACAAACGCGCACGCACACAATGCGAGGGGACGGGCACTTGTTTCATCCAAGAGCCTGAATAGCATTACCACGAGTTCGAGTGATGATCTTCTCAGTACATCCATGCCGTCACTAGCAGATATCATATCACAGTCGCAGAAGTTGTACTCAGAACTGCAACAGCCGTCACTACTGCAGCCAATGCAAACTGATATGGCTGTAGACGGCGCAGCACGGACACAGACAGTGGGGACGATGGCGGATGCGTGCATGAGCACAAATAATATCACTCAATCAGATGTATACGGACAAAGTAATAATTACAACAACCAACTGTATGCCCAGTTCCTGGCCAGCAATCAAGGGGTCTTCAATGGGGCAGGGAAATTCAGTACGGGTAGAGACGGACTTGTACAAGCGAAGAAGAAGGACACCCGCACAAGTGCAGGCTTGACCAGTTTGGGTGCTGATCTGGCTCTATTGAGTGTGCTGTGTCCCGACGGGTCGCTTGGGGCTGCCATGCCATCCGAAGGTTACGGTTTGGAATGGTTAAAGGACGATGTAAGTGGAGATAGGTAAAGGAGTATTACTAGTAATTAAAGTATTTGGCCTATAGAAGTTTGCTTGTAATCTAAGCATTCCTACAATTCTCCTTGTGTGTCAGTGAGCAATTAATTCACAGGATATATATATATATATATGTGTGTGTGTATGTATGTATGTATGTATGTAAGTATGTATGTATGTATGTATGTATATATGTATA
>NW_014040327.1:8393-12019 GCF_001186125.1 Sphaeroforma arctica JP610 | reverse complement strand
ATGAACGTATATTAATATAGAATGTAGTACTCACCTGGTTGCGCAGGCGTTTGCCGCTGTTCTTGGCAAAGCCGACGAAGTCACTCATCTTGAGCGTGGAGAGTATTTGCGCATCCACTGGTTGTGGGGGTTTGCGGTAGAATCGTGTCAAAGACGCAGGCCAGTCACTGAGCAGCTTCTCCTGCAAAGGCACAGCAACAACGCACGGTACTTAGGCAGGCAGACGATGGATAGTAGAGATAAGCGAATGGACACATACGCTAATACACTAGAACGCCATGAGCTGGACATGAAGCACAAGCATAGGTATTCATCATTTAATCATAAGTAGGTATTCATCATTTAATCATATGTAGGTATTCATCGTTTAATCATAGGTAAGTATTCATCATTTAATCATGAGTAGGCGCATTCACCATTTAATCATAAGGAGGATGGTATTGGCAGAGAGAAGTGGATGGTGGCATACACATAGTACACACGCATGAGACAGCAGTCCGAAAACTGCGGAAGTATGGAGCACGAAGTGGGTAGAGACATACACATAGCACACATGTGTCATGAAAAAGTGTGGATTCAGCAAAGCAAAGCACACACGAACAAATCACCGAAAGAGGCAGAACATGTCCGTGAGGACCATACTACAAATGCACCAATAGTTTGATATCAAACAAACCCAAAACCCCAAAAACCCAAAAGGTACCGCCGAGCTTCAATAGGCGCGTTAAGATCTGATTCTGTCAGCGATCAGTCGTTGGCTACAATAACGAAGGTAATCCTATAAACCCGGTTGAAACTATAAACTAGGTTTTCCGTTTAGATGTTCTGCTGAGAATACGAATGTCCCTTTCTACCTTGCTTTTCACATAGGGCATCCTGATTATTGACAACGGCAGCGGCGAATCGCGTGCCATTCGGGCTGTCCTGTCCTGGGGATTTCGGACCGATATGACCCCGATCACTCGATCTGGATGGGCACGGCTGCTTTTGGGTGAGAACAGTTCAATGTCCTGAATCTCTGCTGACGTGTCGTCGGGGTAATCAATCTTCCTGTGAGTTATTATTAATTCAAAGGAAAAGTTGCTTATGTATTGGGATGGTACAGAACTTCCGTCACATTAAGAAAAGCACCAAACGTGTTGCTTAATGCAGGCATATGCCAAGGCTTCATTACACGTCTTCTGGATGTTTAGAATGAATGGGTATGTACAGCCACAATTGGTGTGCATATACTGCTGCGCCCAAGGCTGCAATGACTGGTCTAAGAAGTTGTAGTGTAACACGTAGTATGTATATAAAAAGTACCATGTGTTATCAATGTAAAACATAGTATGCATGAACTACCGACGACTGTGAATATATTGAATGAAGCACAGGGAGTTTAATTTGCTAATTACACACGTCCAGGGATGGTTTATACACACGCGTGAAAGGGGGCAGACACACGTGACTTCGCATTTAACTTCATCTGTATTCAGGTACATACATAACCTAAAGCACACATCATTTGTACACACGCATGCAGGAGTATATCCACATCACGTACACACACACACACACACACACACGTGCCGAGGGCAGGCAAGTGTGTTGCTACCTGGATTCATTGTTGATACGAACGCCGCCGTGCGCACTGTCAGTGGAGAACTGGTGGATGCACCCCAGACTATCAGACACGACCATCAACGCACCTGAGAGCAATAGTGCATGCAGAAGAGGTGCCATTGGCGGTTATTAATAGAATGCCACAGATTTCGCAGGGAGGTAAATCACATGACCAGACCTTCGTTTCACAGCTGAGTCACCAATGCGCTTACACATACACGAGACATGAACAACCATTGCTACTTACGAGTGTGACTAGGAGATGAACAACCACTGCTACTTGCGAGTGTGACTAGGAGATGTACAACCACTGCTACTTGCGAGTGTGACTAGGAGATGAACAACCACTGCTACTTGCGAGTGTGACTAGGAGATGAACAACCATTGCTACTTGCGAGTGTGACTCCGAGAGGTGAGTGTGAGTGAGTTACAAACAGCAACCGAGCAAGGACAACATGTTGGTCTAAGTGGGACAAGATAAACCCTAAACCGTAGAGTAACAGACATCCACGCATAGAACACGAAAACCCAACCTACAGGTATAAACACATAATTCATGCACAATAAGCAAGCAGCCCTAAGACAGGCACGCAAGGGTAAAGCGAAGTATTAATAGAAAACGCAAGGACATTTATTTATAAAACACGGATGGTGTCTATTTATAGAATACGAATGAAGTCTATTTATAGAACACGAATGGCAATTATTTATAGAACACAAACCACATGTGGCGCTCACCTGAGGAACTGACGTCCAAAGCTGTGACAAAGCCACCGCGTGTGTCAATATGATAGCCATACGCATCTCTCTGAGAAACATTCGATACATCCAACACCTGCACACAAGACAGGGGAATTAGAAAACGAAACAGGCACATAAGCATGGGATACTATAGACCATGGGGCAAACAGATACTCATGCATGATAACCTTTGACATGATCGCATGATGACTCATCAGCGTTTAGTACGCTTTAATATGATCCTTCGGTGTTGAGAGTGCTGTTGCGCATGTGTAAGGTGTATTGAGTGTATTTAGTGTATTGAGTGTATTGAGTGTATTGAGTGTATGGAGTGTATTTAGTGTATTGAGTGTATGGAGTGTATGAGTGTGTGGAGCGCGTGGTGTGCGGTTGGCATGGTTTTTCATAGTGGGCATCACAGAGTCGCTCTCAGGACCAGCATGGGGTTTCCTTTGATCAACATCGTTTTTGTAGCGGTAAAAACGGGTTTTTCTTAGTATCAAAACAGGGGTTTTCGAAATACACTTGGGTTTTCTTAGGATCAACTTGGTTTTACTAAGTATCATACCTGGAATTGCCCCGACTGACTGGCCACCATCAGCTGCGACGGCGCATTGGGCAGGAATTTGAGATGCTGTGGAATATGCACAAACGGCACCACACACAGCGGCTTAACCATGCGCACGTCATAGATCTGTACCCAAATAGGTGGGGCAATACAAGCAGACAGCAATGTATGGTGAGTCACTGATTTCCAACAAACCCGGAAGTATAATAAAACAAAGATGTATGATGGAGAGATGCAAATCAAACACATATTATAATAAAGGAGAGTAGTATTATGAAAGAGTGTGGTATAATGAAAGAGTGTAGTATAATGAAAGAGAGTGGTATTATGAAAGAAAGCTGTATTATAAATGAGATGCAAATGAAACACAGTTTATAGTAAAAATGTACGACAAATTCCTGTTGTAATGTGACTGAATGACAACGAATTGCGAATTGACAAATGAAGGTCGCAAAAATGACGTTGCATAAAGTGAAGGCAAATATAAGCGAGAGGTTTAGAGACTATGACATGGTAGGCAGCCTACATACGTATACAAAGGTATACATCAAATGATTACATAAGACCTGCCGGAACTTATGACACTAGTCTCAATCACCACACGCTTACACGCTTCCCCATCTCCATAAAGAGCGAGATGCTTATGTACATATATATATATATATATATATATATATATATAATAATAATAATAATAATAATAATAATAATA
>NW_014040327.1:2797-4745 GCF_001186125.1 Sphaeroforma arctica JP610 | reverse complement strand
TAATAGTATACATACTACCACACACGTATATATATATATATATATATATATATATATATATCTGTATCTATGGACCTGTATGTCTATGCGTGTATACATTATGGGCGTGTGTAAATGTATACACTATACATATAAAATCATACATTCTATTTGATACATTTTAGTATAGTACGTATATACAGATTGATAGAAAACCTCATCACGAGTCTCAAGCATGTGTGCAATATTCAGATGCATTTCATTCGTACATATATTGATATTCTCTATCTACAACCCATTCGATACACTTAAGCTCAGATGTTTTCACATTGACTCACTTTCCCAAATGCTAAACAAAACACATACGGTATACATATACAGATCACCACTCCGCTACTTACATTCTGGTTCCCTGTCCATAGCAGCTCAACATAGGGGTCGAATCGCACCACATTAGCAGCCCACCCCTCGGGACGGCCCTCTGAGACCGTCTGCACATGATACCATGCACTCATTTCGTTATTGTGCAATATAAAATGTGTCTATGGCACACCGTTGCTATGCACGTACACGATCATCTGTACATGAATACATATGTGTATGCAGAGGTGTGTACCATTGATACTACTGGTTTGTCGATTGCCTATAAGCGAGAGTGTAGCAAATAGATATAGGATTATAACAAGTTACGTGTTTACAAATATAATATTTTAACATAGCCACATATATTTACATTGTAGAACGAGCTTATTTGATGATGATTTTACTGATTCCCGCTTTTTACTTTTATATGGATTCCTAAAACCCTGCAATCGAAATCCAAAACACAAACTACGTTCAGGCATCGGCCCCTAATATAAACCTAGGTTATTATTTATTTATTTTAAAACAAAAAAATACAAAACATAGAAGAAAACAATAGTAAGATCTGAATCATTCGTACCAACGTTCGCCGTTCGGTACCAAGTTTTGGCGCCAGTTTGGAAACGGAGCAATTGGGCGGGGGCTTTCTCGTTGCAATCGTGTCATCGGTTTTTGGCTTTTGGAATACAACTTCCCAAAAATATTAAAAAGTAATAATGTAAATATAATGATTGCACACGCAAGCGGCGAGGAGAAGGCCTTGATAGACATATACGGATAGCACAAAGGAGGGTATAAACCTATGACAACTCAGAGGTTAATATAACACATTTCTCTACGCCGAACACGGATATACATATCGAGAATCAATCTGCAAAACGTTTAGTAGTCGTCAACGGACCGTGAAAAATTCGTATTCATTAAGGTATGATCACACATACTCACGCTCGCGTAGACTAGATGCCTCCGTGCTCTCCAATACTGTCTATCTCCTGATCATATGATATGTAGATCCAATATTGGTATATATAGTGTGATGTGATGTGTTTTAAAAACAGGTTTGAATAAGCCACACTTGCTTATTCAAAACTGGTTTCAAAACAAAAGTCTCAGCTTATTTGTGAACACTTGTGGTGCAAGGTGACTATCGTATAGTATATCGCTTCCTTCTATTCACGGGATTCATGCAATGCATCACTTCTCGCGTACATTCATATGTTTAATGAAGTACAGATAATTAGATAGTATCAACATATAGGTGAAATTGAGGAGTCATGTAAACCCCTAAAACATATCTTTGGCTGAGTTTAGAGTCATTCCTATGTATTTTTGACGATTTTCTTTCTCTCTAATGCATCTATCATGGGTCTGAAACCCTATATGGACATTTGCGTATGAAATTTTTCAGTGAGATATAGCCGGTTTACGAAGTCAAAAGTACGTACGACGTTCACAATCGCTGCATATGCATTGGGCTGATCGATATATTTCCCTCAGAAGCCTTATGTTAATATATATAGATATATATATATATATATATATATATATATATATATATAGTAGTAGTAGTAGTAGTAGTATAAGTAAGTAAGTAAGTAAGTAAGTA
>NW_014040327.1:0-2246 GCF_001186125.1 Sphaeroforma arctica JP610 | reverse complement strand
TAGATATAGTATAAATTCATATCCAAACGCATATCGCATATGTTGTGTACCGATATGCTACTCTTGCAATCGCTCATTCTGTCAGTCTCCATTTGTAGCCCACCTTCGCGTGTAAATCCATGAACATTGTAATCGTACCTGTTGTTGAATTGGACAATGCTATATCTGACTCCTCTTGCTTGGTGACCATTAACACGCTTGTATGGTGGCCCACAACAAACATGTAGATGCAAAGCATATAAAAAGGGTTTGTGTGACTAAATACCTGCCACTGATTGGGTTTGGGTGACTAATTACCTGCCACTGATTGGGTTTGTGTGACTAAATACCTGCCACTGAATGGGTGTGTGTGACTAAACACCTGCCACTGATTGGGTTTGTGTGACTAATTACCTGCCACTGATTGAGTTTGTGTGACTAAATACCTGCCACTGAATGGGTGTGTGTGACTAAACACCTGCCACTGATTGGGTTTGTGTGACTATATACCTGCCACTGATTGGGTTTGTGTGACTAATTACCTGCCACTGATTAGGTTTATGTGACTAGATACAGGCCACTGATCTGATGTGTCTGTAAATGCTGGCTTTAGGTGGTTAAAAGTGCTTCTGATTGTAAATAAAGACGCATGGCTGGTGATGACTCATATGGCTCGGTAGCATTGTGCAAATGAATGTGTGTCTAGTTACCTTATGGCGTATAAGTAGCTCTGTAGGCTTTTTACATACACAATACCATCTACACACCTCTGGTTTGAAGACACAGAAAGTGGGATTTTAGTAGAATCTTTTTTAGCCTCGTCTGCTGGTTGTATACGTTATTTCTGCGGAGAGTTTTCTCTATTGTTTGTCGAAGTAACCCGAAATAGAACTTCAAAATGTCTCAAGTGGCATTCTTCAGTAGCGCCGTTGGTTTCCTTCGGTTCAAGTTCAATGACATACAAAACAATCTCTGGCACACATTCGAATGTCGATCCCCACTCCTGTTCGATGGCATCGATATAACATCCTACACATACCACTTGAATCACCGAATCTCTCTGTTCTTAGATGACCAACCACTTGCTGTTATCAACCCCAAACATAGTACCATTACACTCCTGTGATACAACCCAGTACCATTGCACTCCTGTGACATATGTGGCATGCCATACTAAGTGCCTGAAGCTCGGTTGCTTTTGTCCATGCAGATGCCCAGACCACAGTCCAAAAACCACAACCGGGGGAAGGAGAACAACAGTCGCACGGCGAACCGATCGCGCCCCTCATCGCAGAAACGGACTAAAAGTGCGGCAGCCGATGTGAGTGGGTGTGAGATGTATTCATATGTGCTTGGAGATGGGTTGAAGGGTGCTGAGATATGCTTGTGATATGATATGGTTGTGTGTGGGTATGCGAGTGTATCGAATGCGTTTTTGCCTGAGTTCAGTGTGCCGTTGTTGGTTCTCATTGAGTAGGTATGTGTGTATCTCCAGCTTGCAGAGTGCTTTGGTGGATTTTCAGTTCTGGTGCGGCTGCTTTGTATCACTCTGATGTTAGTTTCGTCGCTCACCGAGCAATTTGTCACTAGGATTGTCCACATTTTAACAGTGTTTGATTTTATACATATATATATATATATATATATGTATATATATATATATACGTATATGAAAGGTTTCTGTCTCCCTGTATTGGCTGACAAGTGTGGCTCATATATCTGAAGGAGCCAAGTATACTCGTCAGAGGATGTGAATGATTGTTCTAGAGTCAGCAGTTGCTTGCAATGTGTGCTATCAACAAGTATATGGTTAGTGTGGACTGCTGTCTCTCCTGATGCATTTGAAAAAAACTGCGTCGAATGTGCTTGTACAAAACGGTTTTTACTTTTTAACCTGTTTTTGCACCCAAAACGGTTTTTACTTTTTAACCTGTTTTTGCACATGCGTATAATGAAGGGCTCTAGGATAAGTATGTCTATAAAGTCCTGTGCACGTAAATAACTCTTTGAATACACACAAACACAGACCCAGACGCTTTGAACATCACGTTACTCCTGCATGTGCTCACACTGTCCTATGACTTTCCCTGTCATCATAGCTGCGCACGTGCCCGCTGTGCAATCGTGGAGGATTCTCTCCCGTAGATCTTGGGCTGCATGTCACTGACTGTGCTGATTTGATGGAGGTAAAGCCTGAAACACTTGCGTACTAGAGATGGGAGGTGTAGTATCTTAAGTTCTCATATATACATATATATATATATATA
>NW_014040328.1:104427-108496 GCF_001186125.1 Sphaeroforma arctica JP610 | reverse complement strand
TTTTACTATTACCATATTGCACACAAATACAATTTTTTATTCATTCATATATAGCGCTTATTCGTCAGTCTGTTTCGTTGCATGCTATACAAACACAGACGAAGATATCACAAAAAAAAATGAAGAATTTTCTGTGAAAATGGTTACTTTTTTTTTTCTAACAAAGAGATTTCGCCACCGATTAACCTTAACTTTCTTACTTATTTTCAGATATTGCTTATTGCCGTCAGAACATTTTCCGATTTCTCTCTAGTTCGTGACTACTAGTTTCTGCTAACCAGAACACATTCACGTCAAAATGGGTGAAATACATTCGCAATACGCATGGATGTCGTTCTTCAATATTGTTCACCCGAAGGATAGTGTCGTTGCATTTTAAAATTCAACCAACGCTCATCATACCCCACGTTGCTATATCCAAACGTAGCATTTACTCACTACCCTTTCTTGAACATCGAGGCTTCTATCTGTTCAAATATATACGAGACACATCCAGACATCCCATCCACTCTGTATATGGCCTTTTACACGAATGTGTCTATTGTTTGTTGGTACACCGCACATCCCATCCACTCACTACATGACCTTATATTGTTTTTTCGTATACAGGACGTATCCAGACATCTCATCCACGGAGCTATGCGCTTTGGTCCCACGAGCGCAGTAGTACTGGCGGTGTTTGCGTGCTGTCTGTTTGGTCTGTGTGAGAGTGTGTTGCTGGACGGGGGCCTCACTTCGGCGTGCACAGTATGTGTTCCAAACTTGTCTTTTTATTATACCTTTCTTTGTCTAGCTATGGGTACTAGAATCACAATTGGTCTGTTTATTATACCTTTCTTTGTCAAGCGATGTCTATTACAATCACAATACTTCGTTCCATTATACGTCTATTTGTCAAGCCATGTGTGTAGTATCGCGCTCTGTATACATTTCGAGATTGTCTTGATCTACCATCCTCTGCTTAGCCAAATACATTGCACCACTTAACTATGCCGGTGTTTGCGTAGCGTCTGTTTGGACTGTGTGAGCGTGTGGCTTCTGGAATGGTGGCCTAGTGTATCATACTCTCTGTTCTATAAATAGAATGTGTCGCCAGTGTATACCTACCTTCGTAACAGCGTGTGACAGTGAATTGTTCTTCCTTCTAATAAATCGTCCTATACGAGAGAGTACCTAGTGATCTGCTGATTATACATTTTAACACCAGGTGTTTAAGGTGCACTATGGCACATACTCTCCTGCCGCGTATGCTTGCCTTCTATTGGGTACACTTATTGCCCCATGCCATGTGTACGTCTGCATATTCACCTATCATTTGACGCCTTATTTGGCAAATCCATACGCAGTACTATGACTGACTGTCATTTATCTCTCCCACTGTACCTACTATTCCTTATTTGGTTCGTCTATGCGCAGTACTATGGCCCTGCAAATGTCTCGGCCGGACGCAATTGGACTGGCTGGGGCACTTCGTATACCAAAGGTCTGCGGACAGCACAACTCGTCTGCTGTACAATGCTGGCGGTCTATGCGAGTAAGTACACCCACTACGTTGAATTCAGATACATGTCAACGATAAGTTGCAATGAGGTGACTACACGAGTACGTATATTAACTCCACTGTTCTCAGATACCTGTATTGACAATACCTTTTTGCGTGGGTGTGGTGTGTGTATAGAGTTTGGTGTTTGGATATGTTGATGCAATAAGGGTGGTGCCAATTACCGGGTATCGTTGTTATATCATGAGGTGCTCGTGAGAGTCCTATCAATTGTGGGAAATGTATATAGTAGTTCGATTACGAGTGTGCGATAAGTATAGTACTGTTATATATTTAGATCCTTAGTCTTTCCATAAAAGATGTTTGTATCTCGTCCCTGGAATTTAACTTCGGCGTGGCATTGTGCGTCCTGTACATACGTGTTCTAAAGTGAAAGCACGATACTGAAATTGCTCAGTTATACCTATGTCCTCTAGATGTTGTGCCTACTTGGTCGCCAATGATTTTGCGGGTGCAATCTAACTTTACCACAATCCAGCTGAACCACGCAACATATTTTATATGCCACTCTATTGAGTGTTCGTACTGGTTGGACATGGTCAGCAGACTATAAATGTGACCCAAAGTGTCGCACATGGGTGCTGCACTGCAAATAGCGGTGCAGGAACAGTATAATTGACCGCAACCTACGTCAAATATTCCACTAGGCCTTTCGGTTTGCATTCTCCCTCCTGCCCCATCCAATCAGATCTGAGTCCCATGTTCGCTTAAACTGCTCGGAAGTATCTACAAGCACAGCACACCCTTTGTTTAGCCGACCATAAGCCCCAATTTCGCTGACTCCCGCATCGTATTCATATATATCCACAGTTCCGCTCTCCGCCACGTTTCTGCATCGGACGCTGCCTGTGTGGAAGTGTAAACTGCACACGCAGTACTTGTGGATGGCCGTGTCGGTCTTAATGTAAGTAGAGCTACCTTCTTATAGTTTCGTTGGGAGTTGTCGAATTGCTATTTGCTGTGTAGATGCGAATTTCCTTCTTTTTTTTTGGATATAGATTTGGATCTGAATTTGAATTTGTCGCACATTTTGTGCTTTGCTGCCTTAGTAAACTACGATCTTATGTTGTTGTTTTTGTTGTGCATCTCCTCAATGGGATACAAATTTTCTTGAAAGTGGAACTGTATAATCAATCGATTAATCGCATATTTGCGTCTAACCAGCGTGTCGTGCAGCAGCGTCGATCACTACTAGGGTTTAGGGTTTGAACAGTGTTGATCACTGCTGAGCTATCTCCAAGCAGGCTCTACAGGACTATGTAAAAGCTATCGCAAAACTCTGTCTGTGATTATTTTCTCTCCATGCCGTCCACAATGAATGCGATTTAGCCTTCTGTGCCCTAAGCGTGCCATACTAATGTTTGGTCACTTGCCGTCACTCAGGCCTTCTCGTTCAGTGTATTGTCCACATATGTCCGTGTTTTCAGTCTATATATATATTTATATATATATATATATAGATAACCATAAATAGATATAACATTACTATGAAATAGGTGTCCTGAAATACAGTATACTCATCGTCTGTGCCCACCCTTGACTATCAGCTTGGTACTGCAGTTCCTGTATGTGCTGGTCAGCGACACCATTGATAAGGACTCCAAGCCGAACTACGGGTGGTCGGTATGTTTCATGTTTTTTAATATTAAACTAAACTGCAGAGTTCTGTGCCCTTTGCCTGTTTTAATCTTAGCGTATAAGCTAATCTTCTTGTTTGAGACGTGACTAAGCCTGTGGTTCTGTGGTGATGTATTTGATATCTGTAATATATCCAGGCACATTATAGTATTGTTTCTGGGTTCATCCACCACTCTCTTGTAACCCCGGCCGCTCCATCAAATGTCAACAGAACATACCCTGGTACGCCTACGTAATTGCGGTGATTTGGATACCTATACTGGTATTGCTCAACGAAGGTGCCAAGATGATATATAAGAAACGCTTCACGCTGCTGCAGAAACGGGCCAGATTGTTATTCGACACAAAGCTCGGCATGCACTCTCCCGTCTGATGTGTATACTCAGAGACTTCAATACAAAATTCAAATATGTCGTCTCTGTGTGTTTGTGTGCTGGTCTGTATCGCCAGCATGCTGCTTACCCTTAATCAGTCTGTACCTCGTCACTCATGATATCGTATGTGATTGCCAAGACAGTGTCCGGTAGAACAAAGTAAGAAGCATTACTTCTTTTGCGACGTACGATTATTCAGCATACGACTAGGTTGACCTTTTGCGACATAGAGTTATATAGCATAACAGTCTATTCTGTTGTGCATGTTTGGATCGCAGTGGCTTCACTTCAGCTTTCAGTCCATCAAAATTGTACTGTGTATTAATTATCCACTGAGCCACGTAGTACGAAGCACCACTATTCTAAGTTGATCTTTTGCGACATAGAGTCATGTAGCATACCGGTCTATTCTGTTGTGCATGTTTGTACCGTAGTGGCCTCTCATCAGCTTCCACAGTCTATAAAAATTATACTGTGTATTAATTATACAGTGACG
>NW_014040328.1:91106-101746 GCF_001186125.1 Sphaeroforma arctica JP610 | reverse complement strand
GCTTCGCCCACAAAAACGGTAATTCAGGACATAGGTATGCCATACTCGCTGGCATATGAAGTACGAGCGATGATGGTACCTATAGTGTGCGTGGCCCGTGACAATGCGCCCAACGTTTGACACATTCGATTGAGGTTAAAGATGGCAAAGCACTACATACAGAACACGCACGATGAAATGGATATGAAAATGTACGTTCACACTCCAGTATACTACACATCACAACATAACATGAACCCCTCACGAGACCTTCTCGTGCATATGGCAGGGAGGGTATCATTAACTATGCTCGTCATTTGCATGATATTAGATAGACAGTTCCTTGTACTTCGCAGCACACAGTGTCCAAGTAATTCCCACTATGCCATAATACCATACACAGCCAATGACGGAAAGAACGAACCCAAAAAGCGGTAAATAACGTTGTCAACAGCAGCCTCGCATGTACCATCTCTCCGTCCACGCACCCACCGATACAAACATGCAGCAACACTTACCAGGGGTATGGACATCAACGGCCAATCCGACTGTATTCGCATAGCGCACGGTAGTGCCAATGTCCTCACTCAGGAGTTTCTTGGCCTCCGCATTGATGAGAGCCATGAAGTTCTCCTTGTCAGCTGGGTCAACCTTCCCCTTGTACTCCACAAATAGGTTGTCGGCCGAGTGGTTTCCCTGAGGGTGGCACATTGCGAGGCCCAGCAGCACACAGTATCAGAGCATTGCGATTGGATAGCTAGGCTAGGTATCGGGATGCCACGCAGCACTACACTGCCCACAGTTCTTGTCGCTGGCCGAGATAGCGTCGACTTTGCAGTCTCACAAATGCGAATAAACAGCCGACCGGAGTGCTGACAGGAAGAGCGACAGGTATGTACCAAACATTCACACCTCGTACGAACAGTGATTGCGTCAGTATCCAGCATATAAATTATCACCTGATACAAACCACCACGGGCACAACAATAGTGATACACAGCCGCGGAGAATAATCACATTGCATCCCTTGAGGTACTTCCGTCACTTCGGAGATCTCAGATAGGGGCATGGGCCTCCAATGGGCCTTACTACACAAACACTTTATACTACACACACACACTATACTACACAAACACTTTATAATCCACACACACTCTATACTACACAAACACTTTATACTACACATACACTCTATACTACACAAACACTCTATACTACACACACACCCTATACTACACAAACACTTTATACTACACACACACACTATACTACACAGGTAGCGTACACTACACAAGACAGTCTGAATCCCAGCCACAGCACATACCTTCGTAGGCACAAGCGAGGTGTAGCCAGCATTCCGCACGGCCGTATCAAGCATATGGCCACCACTGCGGTCACAAGGGAGTACAGATCAAGAGCTGTTCACAAGCAAAGCAAATAAAGGCAAGGCAAGGATAGGCCAGTAGGGTGACAGATCTCTTGGGAATTGGAAGTAGTACAGAGTGCTGTGCATATATCGACTACTAGCACAGTAACTCTGAGCGATGCTCCTGTACCACACACCTGTGCATGCGAGCGTTCTGTTTGCGTTTGTCCGCGTCCACTGATATCGTCACTCGCCGTCCAGCGGGGAAGCACGTGCCCTCCAAGAACTTTCCTGTTGACGTATGTGGAAGGAAGTACAACTGGTTAATGATGGTATAATCAACAAACTATACTCTATACGAATATGTGTCGATATGTACCTGATTTGAGACGGCGCAATCAACTCCACTACGTTTGCACATTTGATCAACGTATGAGTGGCAATTACATAATCATGACTGTTAAGATGGTATTTGAGCGGACACATTACATTGCTAGACAAAAATCAACCCAGATTTGGGATTGAACAATTTTCATCTCGAACTTGTCAGGTATAATGCCTTGTCGATGACAGACAAGTAAATGGCCGTCATATATATAATGTATAAATATGAATACATGTAATTTAAATATATTGAACATATTCAATATAATAAATAAATTAAAATAACCGTAGTGAATATATATATATATATATATATATATATATATATATACTATAATAAGTAAGAAAGTAATAAATTAACAAAGAATAAAAGAATATAGAGCAATATGAATATGATCGATATATTGTATACATATATGAATAGTAGTTCAATATATTTGAATATATATATATATGTGTGTGTGTGTGTTTGTGTGTGTGTGTGTGTGTGTGTGACTATAAAGAATATAAATATATACGAAGAATATATTGAATATAATAAATAGAACGAACATGTACGAATAATAATCATGTACGAATAATAATCAAAAATGAATATACATATCAATAGAATAAAATTAGTCAGATTACATCCACACAAGCGCAAAAAAATCATCAAAAACTCGAGTTGCTTCCGTTGCATACTACTGTGAGTGTTTGTTCTTTTGTCGATGCCAGTTAATTTATAATTCTTATATAACCAATACGCAAGACCATCTAACACTACAATCCGTGAGTTATAAATTGCCTACCTTTGTAAGTGGTTGTGATAGCTTCCGTATCGATGCCCGTTTCAAAGGAATCTTGAGTAGCTTCCTCTTGTGAACACCATACACGAGTATCTGACACTTGCACCTGTGATTCATAAGTTGCTTACCTTTGTGAGTGATTATATTCGTTTCCTTGTCGATGCCGGTGAACGTCACCTCGAACTTTGCCTCGTCGCCTGTGATCATGCCGGAGTCGGCCGGCTGACCTCCTGAAACGAAGGATACAACGTGCATTGTTCATTGTCCCTAGCGGAGTCACCAGCAAATCATTAAATAACAAGCAAGTACAGAGTCGGTAGTATGGTTCCATTCGCAGGTTCAACTAGAAATATACCAACACGCACGTGCAAAATTTGGTCAAATTTACGTATGTTTACATATTCGAGACTACATGTAGATGTTGCCACCTTCTATACTATTTTCTTCAGGTTTCACACAAATTACGCAGCATCACATGCAATTGGACTACGCGGCGTCGTATGCAACTGGTGCAATCACAGGGCAGCTTGTACATCTCTTTACCTCCCTGAGGGTGCATGATAGTGGTTTCGAGCACAAGGTTGCAGAATCTTTCATCCTCCTCATCCGGAGTGCATTGGTTAACTATACCAGTCCATTCGAACAGATCGGTGTCTTCGAAGTACTTCTTGATTGTCGGTCCTCCTCCCGTCATGATTAGTAACTATAACTAAACGCGCCTTGTAAGAAACTGAATACACTACGCCTGTGTTATACTTATTACGTGGATATGACCCTCTAATCTCTATACTCTCTCTCTATACTCTCTCCCTCTCTCTCTATACTCTCTCCCTCTCTCTGTGTGTACACTATTATACTAAATATACTAATAAAATTAAAACTAGTAGTACCCCAGGGGCAGGGGCCAGAGATAAAACTAAAGCTGAAGTATGTCTGAACGGACAGGACTGAATATGTAAGTACGAGTAACGAGACTCGAACGTCCGAAATATTATACTTTTTTTTTACGTATAGACTATAGAAAGGCGGGTCAATTTGATATATACTCCGAATATTCCACACTCGGACGACGGACTCAGGGAACAGTCAGAGGGTACATTGGAGTAGTTGTGTGGATAAAAATAGAACCGCATCGAACTCATATTGTACCTCAGTTATTACAAGCTACAGCAACAGTGTACAACGGTGCATAACTTCATACTCGATCAAACTATTATCAGAGAACAACTCCATTGAATCCCTCTTGAGGACACCGGACAGGACAGGACAGGACAGGACATGAACAAAATGTCCACACTGTCACACACACCCACACTGTCAGTCGTCAGAGAGAGAGAAAGGGGTACATCCTACATATAACTCAAAAAAAGTGTACTCTAAATATCTACAGTAATTGGAATCTCGAGTGTAAATTGTTATTTGTGTTATTGAAATTTGAAGGTATGCATTAAAAGGTGCGAGAGTGAGATATAACTTGAAGAAATCAAACCTTGTTATCTGTATATTTAGTGTCGCGATACGACTTTGAACCCACACAGCACCAAGTCACGAGGCAATAACGAAACGATGTTCTCTAAATACGATGGGGGAACTCCTTCCCCCTCCCAATAATCTGTGGTACAAACAGCAGACAACAGCTGAGTTCGACCTCCCTAATAAAGGATTTTACCCATGCATAGTTAGTACCAACAAAGGCATATATGCAGTAATGTATTGCCTTGATTGAACATAAATTGCTGCAAGTTAAGTGTATTCGGCGATGCTCTATATTAAGTCGTGATTTCGAACCGTTGCGAATTGGATAGCCGGACGCTTCAAATCAGAAAGCAGTTGTATTTTCTTACCCTACAGATAGTCTATACAACCTACAATCAAACTTCCAGCAGTCCTCTCTGAAGTATGTACAATTTGATTATATATATATATATATATATACGTACATCCTTATGCATATTTACATACATACATGCCTACAAACATACATACATACATACATACATACATATATACATACATACATACATTCATACATACACACACGCATACATACATACATACATACATACATACATACATATATATATATATATACATAACTTTCGCCTTCCAATTCGGAATAGGAACTCATTTTGATTGTGAATCATATTTGAGTACTTAAAACGGTGTCAGTATAAGCTATAGCTGTTCCTGAAAAATCATACAGATCATAGAAAAATATGCTAGATAGTTGAAACCATTGCCGGCTTCAGATGTGTATAAATTTACTCTCGCCATTAGGCACGTTCGCTTGCATCGCAAGCTGACTATCCAGATCCAGTTGTGCATTGATTTGTACGGTGCAATAGATAACCGACGCAAAGTTCCGATTACGACACGTCTGCCTTCCGGTCACACAAATACACTTGCATTTGAACGGGGGACTGTACGATCACTGGCCGATACTTATGCGGGGCTGCTAATACGATTTGCAAAGTCCAACATAAGGATCCGCGCTCATGTATGGTTTGCCACATGCTTGCGAAGATGCGTTCACGCACATCGTCTGATGCGAATACGGAATACAGTGACCCGTAAAGGCTATAGTTAAAGGTCAACATCGGTCTATACACCATCGACACCGATTGGCTATGCTATCCCCCACAGTGTGAAATTTAGATACATTGATGATGTCTGTAGCTTAACAGTTGCTGGATTTGAGATGAAGCATTCTTTGGTCAAGCTACATCGAACTATTCGAAACCCTACTGAAATAGGCATCATATCTTCGGAACATTGGCAAGCGGGGTTGCAGCACTCTACAGACGAGGCCCTTTAATTGGGGGCAGGTATGAATAGTAAGGCCCTGTCCATAGCCAATAGATCCAAAAATCGGGTATTAAGCCATTGGAATGGCTACTCAGACTAGATAAGGCTACACCCCTGGCAATAGTATACATGAAGTACCTGCTTGGTCGTTCTGATAATATGTCTACTGTCCTAAAAACCCCACATTTCGAATGCCTACAGTTGTCTTAAATTGAGATGTGCATAGACTGAGACTCGATGTAGATCCTGCAATAAACCATGCGCTGAACTCACCCACCCGCCCAGCAAGGAACACGCACACAACTCATTTAAAATTTATATTTATTGCATCATACGGTACAAGACCCTAACTCTCTACTGGCGGATCTGCTTCGCTGATGCCGGGTTCATAGTCGCTATAGACATGGGCGCCCTAGAGGTGAGGGATACATACATGGGGAGTGTTAGGACCTGGTCAACTACGGATCTATTTTGACGAAAGAAATATACTATACAGCTAAAACAATAACCCCTAAACAGCTGGTGTGACATACACATTGGTATATAAATAGCATAGGGTGAGCAAGTAAACAAACCACCTGGATGCCATAAATAGCGATAGACGATTAGGACAGATATATAGACAGGCCAACTCGTTAGATCTACCAGTCGAGCGTTTAACAACCAGGGCTCCTCATTGGCTGAAACTAGAAACTGTGATATGATCATGAATGCTATCGAGCTTCTCGGAAGCCATCCGACTTTGCCTGACATTTCGGGCGTCACGCAAGAACGCACGAACCAATGTACAGAGAGTGAATTGTATGAACCCTCAATCAAGAGATATCTGCCTATAAATGCACTCCCCGGATACAGTCTCTCAGCCAGCCGTAAACGTGCACCACCCAACTGAGTGGGTATCACAACGGCCGGAATATATATGTATGAGATATTACAAGGCAATGGCAATGGCGTGGTGTGATAGAGCATGCAGCTTTGCAGGTGATTGCGCCTACGGTTGACAACAAAGCATTCCTCAACAGCATGTGGCCATGGGGAATTCGCATAAGTGCCCCGTCCCTGTGGTCGTTTCAAGCCAAAAGCTCTGCCGCTTCATCACAGCACAACGAGACAGACCGAGTCGACCACGTACAGTGGCACTCATTCACTCCGGTACATTTGATTATAGCCCGTTATCCCAAGAAGCTATTCGTATATGTCTATCCTTCGTCGTTATAGTGGACTATACTTGCCAGATACACAACACACAATAGCTCACCACACATCTGCAGTGTATTATCCTAAATAGCAATTCGCATGTGTCTATTCTTCGACGTTATAATGTACTACACTTGCCAGATGCACAACACACAATAATATGTACACTGAAGCCCAAAGTCTACAGCAGATTTCAACACGCACCATTGTCCGATACTGCAGCCCCTTATCCCAACACACAATTTGTTTATATCGCGTCCAGACACTCTATAAACCTCATCACTTACATAATCCACAACAAGACCGACTGTAGCCTGCTAAGTCATACATAAACGCGTAACAACGCAGGACATCCACAAGCAGAGCTTACCACTCACCACTAACCAACACTGCAGTCCCTTAGCCCAGCTAGTCATCTGCGCATGTCCAGTCGTTAACCGCTATAGGGCTTGGCCTTCTGAACACCGCGCAAGCAAGCCTATACAGACAAAGTTGAAACCTATACAGACACAATTGAAACCTATACAGACATAATTCACACCTACACAGACAGTTGAAACCTATACAGGCACACGTGAAATCTATACAGACACAGTTGAAATCTATACAGACACAGTTGAAACCCACACAGACATTGTTCACACCTACACAGACAGTTGAAACCTATACAGACACAGTTGAACACCCACAGCCAGGCTCAGCACTCACCATCGTCCAGCACTGCAGCACATTGTCTTCAGACACAGTGCAGATGGTCCTCTCCTCGTCTGGGCTCCAATCAAAGTCGCTGATTTTCGCCGTGTGGCCTGAGTGGACAAACAGTAATTCTGGGGGACCCTCCGCTGCGTCGGCTGTGGTAGAGGGTTGGCCAAGTAACGCGTTGGGGGGATGGAATGAATCCTTGAGTAACCTAACCAGTAAAACGTTAAAATCTAAACCCTACAAACGGAATCACCCGTGAAGTAATATTTAAACCAGAACATCCTACAATGTTTTCAAACTTTAAAAACGGAATAACCCGTGCGCAGCGATCTAAACCCTGAATTGTACGCCTAAGAATTGGCGTATTGATTAAGTAATGGCGAGGAGATCGGCGAGGTATGATTTACGCATGGCACGAAACTTGAAACTCAAACTGTTCGTCTTATTGGATAAGGTGAACGGACCCGATTTGCAATCTCATTACCTATCCCCAACATTTTTAAACCAATTTAAATCGACAATATGTACGCAGAAAAGCGTACATAAAAGTAGATGCTCTTTTGTGCGAACGTGGTCCTCTCCAAAAGGCCTCCTTTGTTCCATGAGTGCGTGATTTGACCCAACAAACATCAGTAAACTAAAACAATACGGACACTTACCACATATACACGAATAATGCATTAAACTAAAACTGTGCGGACACAACGAAACTACAGTTATAAATATCGCCAACTACGATGTACACGAAAAATACATATGAGTAAAACTAAACGGACAATTAGCACGTGTACGCCGAAAATACATCAAACAAAAACTGTACGGACGCTCAATTAAACTACAGCTACATATACGGGCACATACCCCATGTACACAAATAATACACATACACTTCACCAGGAGACTTTCCTCGTGCAATACTTACCGGCGCTTTGCTCAGCACCAATCAGCGAGAGATCCCACACCATCAGACGCCTGTCTGAGCCACTGGAGGCCAGGATGGTTTCGTGGCGGGGGGACCACGCCACTTGCACCACCTCTGTGGAAGGGATGTATAGGGTTTAGGGTTTAGGGGTTAGGGTTTAGGGGGTTTTTAGGATGGCAAGTTCTGCCATGATGTATAGTGGTGTGAGCACAAAACACACAACGACACACGTGAAGCCTATGCATCGACTAAATGCACCAGTAAAATTGGTATAATAGACAGATACTGGCTATAAGGGGTTTTATATGCCTACGGTAGCCGTATCCTATAGACACGCATAGAAAGCCTTAATTGTCTGGGTAGTATTTGCTTCCGTGGTTGATATGCCTACGGTAGACGTATCCTACAGACACGCATAGAAAGCCTTAATTGTCTGGGTAGTATTTGCTTCCGTGGTTGATATGCCTACGGTAGACGTATCCTATAGACACGCATAGAAAGCCTTAATTGTCTGGGTAGTATTTGCTTCCGTGGTTGATATGCCTACGGTAGACGTATCCTATAGACACGCATAAAAAGCCTTAATTGTCTGGGTAGTATTTGCTTCCATGGAAGTGCACACGTCTGCGGAGAATTACAGAATGGGGTGGGCAGAATACAGTCCATAGTGACAGTTGGCGAGCTACAACCAGAGCAAGAAGCAAATCTTCAAGATTCAAGTTCCAGCCTTGCGACCATACTTTGATTTCTCGTATGGTCTGATGGAGTTATATCATAAACTGACCCCACTCCCTAAATCCGTATAGTTTATGGTCAAGACTACGACAGTATCTGATCGTCTTCGATCCCCTAAACCCTAAAACCCTGATTTTCGTACTTGATTGACGCTGATAAATGCTTTCGCAGGGGTTCGTATGTTTGTCGCGACAGATAGAGGGCGAAAAAACCGATCCAGCACGCGACAAGCAGTAATTACTACATTTTTTTTTAAATGTAATTACAATCGTTGTGTAGTTGCGATGAACTGCGACATACAAAGTATGTAGAAATACAGATATGGGTCGGCAAAGGTACGAATCTGGATCGGTGTTGGTGCACATTGGTAAAAAACGATGCTACAATACCAAAACGAGTACTGAAAGAAACAGACATACAATTAGCAGAGGTCCGGCTTTTAGAACTTAGGTACGAAACCCTAGACGGTCGATCACTAATGGTCGCGGCACACTTCTCAAACAACAACAAACAACAGATACGGCAAGAACAAATCCGACTTACCATGAGCACGAAATAAGAAAATAGCAAACTAACCACAGTTCATCTCAACCGCAATTAAAACGGATACGATTAGAACTACCCCAGACTATTAAAAACAATAGTACTCAGCCAACAACGTTGGTAGATAAAATTAGAGGGAGTACATACACAAGGGCAAACTGGTGCCTGTAATGATCCACTGCATGCGGAGTGATGAATTGAGTGACCGCAAGCATAGCACCTAGACACATACGAACTAGAGCTCCCATTTATAAAGATGATAGCACAACAAGTACAGACAGATGCAGTTACGAACCAAGAAAAGTTGAACCATTCGAATAATATCCACCCCGAAGATAATGAAATAGAAGCACTTATCCTAACAAGTACAAACATTGATGGCCAAACATCCCAACCAATGCTCAACGTCAGAGGACTAACGGATCAATTAGAGCTCCACTCCACATTTGCATACCGTCGATGTGCGATAATGTATGTAAGCTCTTCTTTAGGTTGCGGATGTCCCAGATTGCCGCCGTCTGAATATAGATAAAATATTTACATAGCAACAGAGAGTCAATTGCTATGGAAACAGAACAAAGCGGTGAACACCCCATCGGATGTTCAGTTTAGTCTGCTCGCACTTGCTAAGAAGATGCGCGTGAAAAAAATACCTGACTGCCTGTCACTGTGAATGTATATGATAACATTCATACACAGGGAAGTACAGTGGGTACTGTTCTATCTGGCGCTGTTACTTTGTATGACAACACCAATACATATAGAAGTACAGTGAGTGCTGGGTTGAGAAAGAAATTGATAAGAGGGTTTTCCCATTAAACTATAGCAGGTTGCAGAGACTATGAAGATTGATAAACACAACCAAATAACTGCAGCATGCACGCACGCACAGGGGTGTATAGCGGACTATAGGTAAGACTTGCCATATCTAACGACCATGTAGTCACAATAGAGGCATATAGGAGCGTACAAGTACGCTATGAAAAGACTATAAGACTTGCCTTATCTACCGACCCTGTGGCCACGATGAACTCGTTGAAGGGATTGAAAGCTAGACATGTTACTTCGGCTGTATGGACTGTGGCTGAGATTACTGGCGCAGCGCCATCTTCCCTATCATCCCATCTGTCACAGAAGCGGCACATGAGAAGGTGAATTAATATGAGGTACAAGTTATTGTACTAGATACGACGGCGAGCGATGGCGAGCAAATGAATAT
>NW_014040328.1:87471-90294 GCF_001186125.1 Sphaeroforma arctica JP610 | reverse complement strand
TATATATATATATATATATATATATATATATATATATACATGCATTTATACATATACCAACATGAAATACACATAAACTCATTAACTACACATAAACTTACAGCATCAGAGTTTTGTCGTCCGAGACGGATCCGAAAACGTTGCGGCTTGTACAATGCCATGCCACGTCCTGCAGATATTGGGTGAAGTTATTTAAGCCTAAAAATAAAACAGACATTTCAATGATGCACATTTTATCGGAATATACAATATATGCCCCATGGGAAGGGTTAGGCGGGAGGAGGGGGACGATACAGAAATGCACCGACAGGTGCCACGTAATGCATCCTACAAACGAAGTGTGTAATGTAGTTCATCTCGGCGGTGTTGAGAATCCAAGCGATTTTGTTTGATCTGCGCGGTAGTGTGTATCACCGCATTGTTGTATATCTAGACAATGCTGCTGAACTGTGCAACGCTGAGTACCCCAGCTCAAGAGCGTGCACGTGCAGTGGAGGACTGCAGCACTGCGGAAGGCTTACTAGTGCTACAACAGACGTGTAGTGTGGCTAGGCTCAGCAGAGAGGCAAGGTGTGTATCGTCGATAGGAGCACATGAGTGTGAATGACTGTGTCTTGTAGTACCCAGATGGTACACACCCGCAACCCATACATCGCCAACAGGGTAGTGGAGTGCTGACGGCTCTGTCATGTAGCTCACTCAAGCTACACACAATATTCACATACATGCACATGGCATCACACCACGCACAAGCAAAGAGCAAGCAGGCGAAAACTCTAAAATCACACACCTCCACAATATCCGTGTGAGCGGTGAATTTCCTCCTTGCATCCTGTGTGTGCGATGGGCCGGTCAGCGATGTGCTGTTTTCGACATCCCACACACACACCACACCGTCATCAGACCCACTCAGTAGTACACCCTGGTTGTTGGGGTTCCACGCCAGGCCATAGCCTGGAATTAATAGAAGCAGTGTGTGGTCACGATTGCAACAGTTCATACGTTTGTTGTTCGTTTCAGTAAACTCTATGTCGAGCTTGGAGCTAACAGGATCAGTGGGAGTCCGAGCATACGAGGATGCCTGTGGGGATTTTTTCCGCACAATTTATATGATACAGTATCAACGAAGCAAGATTTTGGGGATGATACTTGATGTGTTGGTTGTGTAAATTTCATATTGAGCAAGAATACCCGGACATATACACTTGGAATGGGACCACACACACGCCCGCCTATGTATACGAATATTGACCCTTGTAATACGCCCGTGTCGCGTTCTGAGTGTTGCGCATCTAAATCTGTGCTACATTACCTCAGACATAGCGTGTCCTACGCACCTTTGAGCATCCTACTCAGTGCTGCGCTTAAAGTACTTCACGATATATAGGCACTCGTGTGCGTGAGTGTGAGTGTGTGGCTATACCTTCTTTCTCGTACCCTGTGAGCTTATATAGGCACTCGTGTGTGTGAGTGTGAGTGTGTGGCTATACTTTCTTTCTCGTTCCCTGTGAGCTTATATAGGCACTCGTGTGCGTGAGTGCGAGTGTGGCTATACCTTCTTTCTCGTGCCCTGTGAGCTTATATAGGCACTCGTGTGTGTGAGTGTGAGTGTGTGGCTATACCTTCTTTCTCGTGCCCAGTGAGCTTGAGGACTGGTTGTTCCCGTTTCGAATCACCCTCCACCCCAATGTCATACAGGAACAGCTCAGGCGCGGGTCCTTTCGTGGCCACTATATTTGGATTCTGTATAGACGCGACAGTAAGCAGTTCAAAATAAAGCTAAAAATAGCACGGAGAGCTAAAATATTACGATGGAGCTAAAAAATACTACGGTAGACAGCCGTGGTGTGGTACTTCTCGCTAACATCTAAATATAGAGAGTGCTATTTCTACAATACTACACATGGTGCTTGTAGCACATGCTGTGAGATAAGGGCCACGGGTGTAGGGTATGTTCTTCACTCTGGATAAATGCATAAGGAAATCGATTTGTGACAATGAACAGTTAAGGACAGGCGCGAGAAGACTAGTGCATCTCAGTAGCAGATACGCACACAGATGAACAGAGCCGTTCTGCTAAATGACTCCTCAT
Source organism: Sphaeroforma arctica JP610 (assembly GCF_001186125.1). NCBI lineage: Eukaryota > Ichthyosporea > Ichthyophonida > Sphaeroforma > Sphaeroforma arctica. The sequence goes on along the minus strand of NW_014040328.1, from coordinate 88,202 downwards.
ACAATACGCACACACTCGTGATTGCATGTAACCTTAACCACAGGATGCGACACTTTATCGTACACTACACGTACTTACACTGGCATAGACGTGCACGAGGTCATAATGCCGGCCCGCATGTTTGCACAGGCAGATGTACAACCAACATATCTGAGATATAGCCCACATCTGCACTACATGACATATAAGCAATGCCATTAGTATCAGGTGTAAGGCAGCACTCGCACAGAATGCATAGCCTATCAGTTACCTGAGGCATACATCTGGCTCTGTTGATCTCGCCGTTGTGCTCAAATGAACGGTTCATGACAAACCGGCCGGTCCTCCTGAGAAACTCTTCTGTAAAGCCAGAACAAATAGACATCAGCAACGTCGAGTTGAGACAATTCTTTAGATATCGTATCAGACTACAATCTAAATTCAACGGAGAGTAGTGTTGTGTTGGTATAGAGTGTTGGGAGCATTTGAATCGACAGGCTTTAGTGCTGTGTCTGACGATAAGTGCTGTGTCTGACGATATTGTGGTTGTTTACATATTCAAATGTATCAGAATGTGTGCTGACACTACATGCGAATTCACACCAAGTTGAACAGCACCGCAAAATGAGAGTATACCTATGGGTTATTGAGATGGTCCAATGAGATATAGTGGTGTGTCGAGACGACTCTGTGATTCTTCGCACACCAGATATATCAAGATGGATCTAAATACTCTACGCGCGTTCTCCAAA
>NW_014040328.1:79108-84563 GCF_001186125.1 Sphaeroforma arctica JP610 | reverse complement strand
TGTGTGTGTGTGTGTGTGTGTGTGTGTGTGTGTGTGTGTGTGTGTATGTGTGTGTGCGTGCGTGCGTGCGTGCGTGCGTGTATGTAAGTATGTATGTATGTATGTATGTATGTATGTATGTATGTATGTACGTATGTATGTATGTATGTATGTATGTATGTACGTATGTATGTATGTATGTATGTATGTATGTATGTGAGTATGTATGTATGTATGTACAATGAGTACTTTATGTTTTGTACTTTGTTTGTCTAGCCCAGGTTCGATCTTCCTTCGAGTTCGTTGTTGTTCTCAATGCCACAGACGATTGAGTCTACTAATTTATAATAATGCCAGAATTATAGGATCATCGGAACACAAAGTATGTGTCGGGATGTTATGTATATCTTATCTTATCCGTGCTTGCATAGGGGAATTAATGTTGTTATTCCAGAGCTTCCTAGCATGAACCGCTCAACAACACAATGACACGTTCACACTATGCATCACACCTTTGATTCTCTCTCTGGACCCTTTTTCGTCTCTCATTTGCCGGCATTATACACATCCAAGTATTCGAACACGTGAGGTCTCGAACTACACGCATAAAAGTTTGTCACACTCACAGCACTCTTGCCGTTATATTTGTGCACATACAGACGATAAACAATTCCGTTGCCGTCGATAGTAGTGCCTACAGCGCTGTCAAAGCGGGCGAGTGGTCTCAACAGATCTCGGAGGGCGTCGTAGGCAAAATCACAGGCTACTTGGGTTATAAATATATCGGTAAGGAAGTTTGACTACTGTGGTCTACTTGGGGGGTTAGGTGTGTGGAGTGAGATTTTAGCAATATACATCTGTAATCCGACCGCTGGGTTTACCTGAGCATATGATTTTATCTGTTGGGATATGAATGCATCTGATGATATGCCATCCGCTTCGAAGTATCATGGCTTACGACGCGAGGACGTTGTTGTATTCATGTTCACCGGAAGACATGGTGTACGACTGTCTTAGGTTGATAAGTTTGGTTTTTTGTATTAGAGGGCCCATTATCAGCGTCAGAACTAAAGTATGTATTCGATTTTGTCATCGTATGTATTAAATGGCTTCCTTCAGCAAGGTGCATATGTAGCAAATCATGTGTACATGATGTGATTTTATGGTGGCTCGATACAATCAAAATGAACGGTCAAGCTCGCATGTCGCCTTCCTAAAGTTGTCAGCTGCACTGATATACCTTTCTGGGCACATGACGCGCACCCGTGTGCATGCAGCACGTAAACCTACGTACTCTCACACGCATCCATTTCTTCGCATCCTGGTCGCAGCGGACACGCTTATCATGCAGAAAGGGACTGGTATGGAGAGGTCGCACACGTGCTTCTGGGACGACAGCAGGGACGGTACGTATGTATACTTGTACATTACACCGGATAATCGTTCTGTGTGTATGTATACTTGTACATTACACCAGATAATCGTTCTGTGTGTATGTTTGCCTGTACATTACACCGGATAATCGTTCTGTATGTATGTATGCCTGTACATTACACCGGATAATCGTTCTGTGTGTATGTATACTTGTACATTACACCGGATAATCGTTCTGTGTGTATGTTTGCCTGTACATTACACCGGATAATCGTTCTGTGTGTATGTATGCCTGTACATTACACCGGATAATCGTTCTGTGTGTATGTATACTTGTACATTACACCGGATAAGTGTCCTACATACCGCAGTCTCTTTATGTGGCAGTTGTACAGGCTTATAGCGTCGGGATTTTGTATACCACATTGGGGTTGCATTTCACATATGTCATTGGTATACGTTTATGTAGGTTACATCATTCTATGCTAGGGATATGAAGTCGATCGCGCTTTGTTAACCAACGTTTGCATTCACGTCAACAGGGTGTGTAACTATTCGCTGGGAGAACAATCGCATTGTATGCATTGTCAAGGTCTTCTCCATCTCCACCACGTGAGAGGTGCGGCACTCGTAGATCAATAATTAATGTACCGAACTATAGTCACAGTCCACATCAGAAAGGGTAGAAGAATGGATTCTTCGTTGCTAAACGCGAGTCTAAATCCGTGGGCATGTGTAGATAGTTCAAACGACTTATGGTTTATCTGTCACAGTCGCACCTTGTGTGGTGCAGAATACCAGCAAATGAAGCCATAATAAATCATAAAAGCCTGACCGATCATATTGTATTACCATTGTGGATCATCTAGCACACACCACTATCCATCTCAAACTATATTGAACCACTAATCAGCTCAAAGTATATTGAGTTCTGTTTTATTGTTTTGAGCATTTCTGTCACATAACGATGTGATTGACTGACAATGTACAACCCATACGTCCTCGCACACCCGAGTGTGTGTAGCGTATGGCCATTCACTCGGTACTACGAGCATTCATTCACCCAGGAGTCATCCGACGTTCCTGCTGCAAATCGGCATCGGGCGGGGCTAGCCAAACAAAGTAAACGTTAACCCACCCTACTTGTACATCGTTTGTCTTGCACGGAACAAAGTATACGTCCAGCCACCTGTACATCACTTGCCTTGCACGTATGTCTGTATCAAATGTCGGCCTTCTGTCAACCGGCACGCCGTGTTCTATCCAAAAGATAGTGAGCGGTTGTGAAATACAGTATCGTGTGTATCTGTGCGTCTGCGTATGCGGTTCATAGATTCTTCTCGTGTTCCGCGTCCCCGTTTCATTCCTTGTTTCGATTCGAGGCAGCGTCTGTATCTCTGCGGCTGGTTGCCTATCGGACTCACCCAACAGGCATAGCACATCTACACACCGACCGCTTGCCCTACGATCGCCAGCGGCACAAACACTGTACCCCACGCTCCACCCCCCATCCATCCCCATTACCCATACTCCTTTACCGTGCCCAGCCTTGCTTCGTCTGTCGCAGCCTTGGCTCGCACGGTATGCTGTGCGAGGGTCTTAGTTGATCACCGCATTGCTAAAGTCCATCTGCGGGTTGGCCGCCATGAACTTCTTCATCATGTCCTGTTTCTTCTGCTCATCCGACGACGGCAGCCCCATCTCCTTCTGCCGCTGGTCGTACATCATCTTCTCCACCATGCCGCGGGTGGAGCCGTCTAGATCGTCGAGGTTAGAGTTCTGTGGTTCGACTGTCTTGGTGTCGATCTCCTCCTCGCCCTGGCACGCACGGCTCCACCAGCACATGCCCTTCGACTGTGGCGCCGATAGTTAGAGGAAGTGAATGAAGACATATATGATTTGATGCATTGATGTGTCCATGTAGAATATACTTGTGATGTGAAACAGCGCATTCATAATCGTAGTAAGGTTACGTCCCAGACTACAGAATGTCTAGCTAGCTACGAATTTCAAATGTGCTCAAGTATCCAACATATAGCGCCATACGCGGGCAAATAAGTACAGCGGCTCACTAAATATATATGTATATATATATATATGCACTCTCACGGTATCAGGTCATGGTAGCATAATGCGCCAGACTATCGGTATAAACTCTGGGGGTACTGATTGAGTCTGCTATAATAATAATAGCGAAGAGCATATATAGTATGTAGAATTATTCCATCCAAACTGCACAATGTCACTATACTCGTCGGGTATGGCTGGCCGCAGAGACTGATAGAGGTGAACAAAGATATGTGCTTGGAGTTATAGTGCACGGGCTTAAAATGGTGTAGAACGTGACCTATGGTAACCACGATGATCACTGCACCGTGCGAATCAAAAAGCCGCCGGTGAACACGCAAACTCAATTCGTGTACGATGCGGAAGTAACCTGACAGCGAGTGACGCCAGTGACATACATTGTGATGTGGATTCGGATCAGTGAATATCTGTACATATGCATGTAGATTGATGCGTGTGTGCCCGCAATACTTCATATTTATAGATAGCACACATAAGTCCTATTTATAGATATCACACATAAGTGAGAGACCTGTACCCTCTTGGGTCGGTATGTAATGACTGAAAGAACATTTTGAAAGAACGAAATCAATGAAGACACTACATCTGATGTCATGGCTATACTCTATAAAATTCCAAAACACTATGCAATGCCTAACTACTAGAGAGGTACATGTTATCGTAATGCCATATTGTGTTCGTGTGAATACAATATGTCTATAAGAGCAAATTCAAGGATCCGTGGCGCACAGGAACAGACATCTAGTACAATTCGGTGGCAAACAGAGGCACAGGTACACAGGAGCGTTGTGAGGTAAACGTATGCACATCTGAGATACAGGTACAATTGCATTTCAGCAAAAACGTATTAGTCCGAAGTATTGGCATGTAAAGCCTTCATATGAAAGTACTGATATTGGGTCACGTGCACATACAACACATCAAACCCCACCTTGTGTTCGTATATACGACCGTATTCTTTCCAAAACTATGGTCCATAACTACCCAGTACATGCATACCTATACAAATACTTGTCATAACTTCACGCAAATCCTTGCCCATACACACCTTTTGTAGCGTCAGGACGATCACCGACTTATCCTCAATAGTCCACAGTGAATCGTCAATCTTAATCAACGCCTCCAAGTCCGCGTCTAGATGTGGATACTGGCCCTTCAGACCCACCTTGATATGACCTTTGTCTATACGTACAACCACGTCTCTACTTTTCACCACCACATCCTTCCCCACAGGCAATGGGACGCGCATCTCTACTTCGTCGAGTGTCTGTGTCCACGTGTACTTGTCTGTGGAGCCTCCGTTACCCTCGTTCGCCTTTCGTTTACCGTCCTCACTCAACTCCTCGGCCTTTCCTGTGCTTTCGTCTGCAGCGCTACTCGATGTAGTAGTAGTCACATACTCATCCATGCGCACGCGATCACTCCTATCTCGAACTGCTGCACTGTGCTCGCCCAATACTCCACCATCATAGTCATCCTCATCGCTCAGCTCCAGAACCTTAGCACCGTTGTCTGCCTCTGCATGTACAGCCGAGACACTGCTGCCTGCTTTCGGCTTTACATCAGCCTTAGACTGTGACCGTGTACTACTGCCGGCGTTTTGCGATCGGCTCGTCTCACTCGCCCCCTTCGCTGTGGTACTACTTGCCCCGTGCTTCCTATCAGAGACCGCCTTCTGTTGCTTGACCACTTTCCTCAGCGCTGCGTATATATCCTCTTCACTGGCCGCGGTGAAGAAGTCAGTCTTTCGCTCCAGAAATGAGAAGAACGTTGTCAGCAGTGCATCTATGCCGTTGTGCTGCTGCGCAATGGAAAGCAACAGCGCGTCAAAACGTTCGTCAGCCATATTCCTAAGTTCAGGTTCTACCTGTATATATATATATATATATATATGTGTGTGTATGTGTATGTGTGTGCGTATGTGTGTGTGTGTGTGTGTGTGTGCGTACACGCGTGTGTGTGTGTGTGTGTGTGTGTACCGTGTGTGTGTGTGTGTGTGTGTGTGTGTGTGTGT
>NW_014040328.1:77126-79088 GCF_001186125.1 Sphaeroforma arctica JP610 | reverse complement strand
GTACATACGCCACATGCAGACAAGCACGTACAGTAACATCATACATCCACCCTACAGAACGATCAGTACACGTACACATTTTATATTCACTGCCGTTGGTAGACTATGGCTGTTGGCAATCCGGACTTGTCAAACAGCACCCGTAGTCAACCGTCTGAGAAGACTGTCCATTTGTATGTGTTCGGAGATTCACTTAGTGACTCGGGCAATGTTGCCGCACTTGTAGCGAACATCTCCACAAGCTCAGTCTTCTGCAACGGTAGGTACGGCGATGGACCTGTGTGGCACGACTACTTGGAACATGTGCTCAACGGGACACATCATGGGCATCTCTTCACAGGATGCGAGCATGTCGTGTCGATTGGGAAGGGCAAGGAAGGTGAGAATAAGGAGGCTTGTCAGAGCGGTGGAAGAGACAGCAATCTCGATATCAAAATTACTGTAAGTGGGGAGTATGATCTGTTGAAAGCTGAACGATGTCATGCATTTGATTGTGCGGGTGGTAGTAGAAGTGCAACAGCAACTCAGCCTGACGGCATAGCTGATTGTACCATGTGTAGCCGTGCCAGTGCAACGAACAACGAAAACTGCGCTAGTGTTAAGCACAGGGACACCACAGTCACGCATGAATATCATATATCGAGCGAGAATACCAGTACACCTCCAGCAGGCGGGAGAGTGTCGCCGAGACCTTCTGAACGAACCCGCCATGCTCATGCAGCGGAACTGCTCACAGGTCACACATCAGACACCAGGATTGATGAGAGTGGTGTTAATGAGGTTACTGCGTTTGCCGTTCACGATAACGTGCTGAATCGTTTTGGAAACAACCCCGGGGGTAACAATGCCCGTTATGAGCACCTGTCCGATGTCGAGTGGGAGCACATCATCGAGGACGACATTGAATGCGATGCAATGCAATACGGAACGGAATACAGCACTGACACTATCACACACGTTAGTGTTTACGATGACAGTCTAGCTAAGCCATCGCCGAGGGGAGAGATGCTAATCACGACACTGGCCATAAATGAGACAGAGTGCGCGTACACGGTGAAGGTACATAACTATGCACATGGAGGATCCACCACCTGCAACGATGCGCAGCAAGGATTTGCGACGTATGTGAATCCTGTCGCGATGTGTGCGTGTTGTGTGTATATGTTGATACCATGAACGTATGGACATGTAACGATTCTCGACAAAGATATGCGACGTGTGTGGATCCTGTCGCGATGTGTGTGTGTTGTGTGTGTGTGTTGATCCCTTGTACGTATGAACATGCAACGATTCTCGGCAAGGATTCGCGACTTATGTGAATCCTGTCGCGATGTGTGCGTGTTGTGTGTGTGCGAAAGCTGATCTCTCGTATGTGTATCACACTTGTCTAAACACTTTGACTGTTTTCCTCGATGCTGCTTGTGGTATATACTCGTGTCTTGGACACTTCACATTCCTCCGAGCGAGTCTACCACATCCAACGTTACGCTGCAAGGATTTGCGACGTGGATGAATGTTGTTTGTGGTGTCTGCGTGTTTTGTTCATTTAAGCTTGTCCCTAGTATATACGGTACGCTTCGCCTGTGTCCAGACTGTGTTGCTTTTCTGCTGGTGCTGTCGGGGTATCTGATGCCTCAGATACTTGAAGTGGCAGACGGAGAGTTGTCCACTTGCACCATCGCGCTGCAAGGATTTGCGGTGAAATCTGTCGAAATGTGTGTGGGCTGTATGTGTGCATTGCTTAAGCCTTCATATGTATAATGTATTAATCTTAAAAACTATATTCTTCTATATGATGCTACTGTTGGTATATGCTCGTGGGGTGCACTGGGTGTATTGTAATGTTTGTTAAGAGTTTGTTCGACCTCGACCTTTATTCTCTCTAGACGCCCATCCAGTACTTAGTCAGTTGTCAGACTTGTACATATATATTCATATATATACATATATACATATATATAT
>NW_014040328.1:67901-75401 GCF_001186125.1 Sphaeroforma arctica JP610 | reverse complement strand
TCGCCGATCGGACCGTCAGGCTGGTGGAGGACGTACTCGAAAAAGGTTTCGACACGGTAATGTAGTATACCTACTTGCTAGTTGTGTATTTAACTAACTCTGATATATACCCGCTTGCTAATTATGTATTATGCCTACAGTATCACTGATATATACCTACTTGCTAATTATGTATCATGCCTACAGTAACTCTGATATATACCTTTAATGTACACGTATCGTTACACGGATGCATTCGCACACACACTCTATTGGTGCACAGATGCATTTGCACACACTATGGGGGCACAGATGCATACGCACATGCACACTAGTTTGAATACTCGCTTATATACAATTAATTCATCGCACAGGTTTTGGTAGGCCGGATTATTGATCCAGCCTATATGCCGGGTTTCCAGTACTTTCGGCTGAGTGCAGACCAATTCCGCGCCTTAGAAGCAGGATATAGTGAATATGTCGTCCAGTTGGAGGCGGGTCTCGAGCGAGTGCGGAAGAGACGTGAACAGAGGCCACAGAACGGTGAGTACAGTTTCAGTGCGGAAAGCTCTGGGGAGTGTAGGCAATCCAGCTGATAATTTCACTCTAAATCAATGCTGTTTGCTTTTTCTTGTCGTGAATATATCTTCTTGTACATATGTCTTGTTATAGTCGAATCAATAATAAATGACACCACCTTCCACATGTATCATAGAGACAAACGCTATTTATTTTTATCCTGTATAGTCACACACCTTGTTCGCTAACACACACCACTACGCACATTCTATTACCGCCAGAAGTTCTGTACTGGAACCCACAACTCATCATGGAGCAGCACCTCTCTAGGACACCAGCGGACGAACTCGGTCCAGACCAACACCCGCAGGAAGCGGCCGAAATGAATACAATCATCTGCACACGTGCGGAGTGCTTGTTTGTAGCTGATGGATTCCACCCCAAGTCATCCACACAAAGTTTGTTTGGTCGGCATGTGAGTATGATGCTGCAGAAACACATGATGTCCTGCGATAAAGCTTGAGATTGGGAGGGTATCCGACGACACTACTTGTCGCATCGGGTTCTGCGGGGAGGCGCGTAGGGAGAGTTACTACAGGAGAGCTGTGGCGTGCACTGCTGAGATCTCGCATGTATCGAGGCGAAAGGTTGTCGCCATACGCAGCACTTCTCCAGAACATGTGTAGCTGTATGCACCAAGACAACGGGTCATTTACTTCCATCGGAGCTGCCTCTTCCGTCGACATGTATTACATACTTGATCCCCCCAGATCACCTCCCATCTACCCATGAATATACCGTTGCCTACCTGAAGATAAAATCAGAGATTTACCGTTGATTCACCTACTCTCCAGCTGTAACCTTCTGCATCGCTCAGGCCGCAGCCAGTAATTGCCCATCCTACAAAGTATCCAGACTCCTCTTTGCACTTTTCGAGAGTGTCAGGATCTGTTTTATCACAAGCATGTCTTGGCTCTGAGCATGTGAGTGGTCGTGAGTTTTATTGTGACCGGGGACAACTATGTCATGTCTGAAGGTCGTGAGCCCTATACTGCCATACGTTCACGATCTGTTTAATTCTTGAGGCATGTTCTAATGCAGACATACTTCGCGCAGGGAAACTTGCGCTGTGTCTCCAACTAGTAGTCCTCATACTACAGTTTGGAATAGCAAGATGATCACATTATCCGGTATCGTTTAGTGTCTGCTCGGTCTAATCGGTGCATTCGGTTTGCCCTCCAATGCTCTGCGATACTTCATACAGTGCCCGCGTAAACTAACCTCATGCTCATTAAACTAATTTAATATTGATAGACAACTACCGGAAGCGCAAAGAGTTCCTATAAGCGATACTATTGGTTGATGTACATAAGCGTACCCAACCTCCATCAACAAGCAAGTCTTATTACGAATAAACACAATGAGATTTTCTTCTGTGTCAGACGCCCTAATTTTTATATCGAAATCATTCTTTCCTTTGGTCTAGCACCATAAATGTACTGCAAAACGGGCCGTTCGTTTCGCCATAATCTGGTGACACTAGACAGCAGACAAACGTTGGTACACTAATGGCCTGATGACACTAATTAGTAGACTATTAATGAGCTCGACAATGCTTCAGGCCATTAATGAGGTAAATCAGTGACCTAGTGACACTATACGGTAAACAACTAAAGTACTTTACAACGGCACATTCTTGCCCAAGAACGACAGCGATTCGCCAAAGAATATTCTCCGCATGGCTTCAGTAAGCAACGGGCTGATATCCACCACAACCAGTTTGGAGTACTGCTTGGCACGTTCTGCCTGGGGCACTGAATTCGTGACGATCACCTGGTATAGTTTAAAATGGCAGAGAATATGCTTAGAACACCGTAACTCAGCTCTACATCCTCTAAATCGATGGAATTGGCAGACGTTAGACTGCTCGACTGCTCGTCCCACTGAAGTAGTGTCTGAGAAATTGTTGATGTCGTGCTGTGGCATGCCACCTGACCCTTTGAAGCCCGATTATCTATCCCACATAGAACTCTACGCATGTCCGTGATGGACGGTTCGACTGTGGGGTACTTGCGTACGCATGAGTTATCAAAGCAGTGGAAAATTCAACTATGGGTATTGAATTTTAGCAGTACTGCCACATGACTTATTTGCTGCTGGCAACCACAGACAATCAAGGTAACGAGCTTAAGAGATACCAAAGCAGTGGAAAATTGAACTACGGGTATTAGATTTTAGCAGTACTGCCACTGACTTATTTGCTGCTGGCGACCACAGACAACTAGGGTACGAACCACGAGCTTCCCCCGTCATCAGATCTGAATATATAACACATCAGGCAAACTACACTCCCAAGTTCTGAAGGCACCCATATAGATCTTCGAGCAAACAAATCTGCTGCAACAACGAATATACACACACGACATGGCTACACCATACCTTGTCTATACAGCTGCGTTGTAATTGAGAAAGCGCAGTACCAGATAGAACGCCATGCGTAGCTATCACCAGCACCTTCTTGGCGCCCATGGCCTTAACGATCTTGGCGGCGTGGATGAAGGACTTTGGCTTATCGATCAAATCATCCTGTTTAAGGTAAAGTATTTCGAAACAAATTCGATCTGGTTGCTTGGGAGTATTGCAGCACATGCACCAATAACATGTAGAAAATTGTGCTTTGAGAAGTCATTCAGATGTTCACTGATCATAGACAATCTCGCTCTGGGCATTGATTTCGCTTCTAAGCCCGATACTCAGGTCTCGAGTCTGCGCAGGCAAAGGCCTTCGAGCTAAACGAGAATGTCAGCTACCACAAGTACATTATATACACATACCACCACAAGCATTAATGACGTATTATTACAAAGACTTTGGCATATGCAACAAAAATGTATATTCAATGCAGTTTGAATATAGTCATGGTCTAACCTTATACTATTGTATAAAATAAGTTCGAAAAATGTACTCAATATGCATATACAGACGATATATCTACACGTATACATTAAATACATGCGCACATATTTCAATATCCGTATACGTGTTTCTTTACAAGGCCCACAGGTTCACCATAAACCCGAATCAATCCCAGGATATCTGAAATTCCCAGCACCATGCAGAGACGAAGTGCTTACCATTATGATGACGTTCATGCCGTGAACATTGCCTAGCAACCCATACTCCTCCTTGCCCGTAAACACGCTCTCGGTTCCACTGTCCAGGCACTTTCGAACGCCATCGCCCTGAAACTCATGGTTGATCATGGCCAAACCGAGCTTAAGACTGGCAGCTATCGAACCAGCACTACATAACGGGAATTGGGGTACGGATACATTAATGAATCACAGGAAATAGAGGCTCATAGATTAATCGAGTATCAGAGACAGAAAAACTGTGTGCATGTAGGGTTGAAAACGCCCCGCCACAAGCATCGGCTTTAGTTTATAGACGATAAATTCTTACAAAACTGACGTGACTGTTCATCATGAATCTATGCCTGGACTCAAAATATGGATTGAGGTGCATTTGTGCATGTATGGGCGAATTCCAAAACTAGTCGGTATCACGTATCATATTCGTACAGACTGACTCGTACATATAAAGGGTATCAGAGTCAACGGTATTCCAAGCACATTCTACTATAATCCCAATACAGACACTCATACAACTTCAGAAACATCGGAAATTGCATGTATCCATCTAGCGCTCGCCTATCACTAAGGTTTCAATACTGCTCTGTTCTTTAGAATAGCTGATATTCACTGCAAGGTCACCGCCGTCACCATGGTTACCACCAGGCGATACACACGCGCAACAAATGGATCACAGGTTGGTCACATACCGCTTTGCAGCCCCGGCATTCTTGGCCAGGCAGACATAGTCCGTCTCCTCATCTGCCAGGATGTTCTCAGTGATGTACTTGATGAAAAACGGCTCCACCTTCAAATTGTCGCACGGGATGTCGAAGAAGCCTTGGATCTGAGACGCGTGTAGGTCCAGGCACACAACGTGCGTAGCTCCTGCGTACATACACAACCAATGGGAAAAGCGTTGGTGTGAGTGTTTATTGAGGTAGTATCGGTGTCTATAGAAGTAGTATCAGTGCATGTGAACTCTATCCAGTCTAGACAAATGTTACCACTACTATCACACTGGCAGTAAGCTCATGTACACAGTTTAAGACGTTTGAATAACCAACAACTGTACTTCCGACGTGAGCGTAATAAAGACAACTCCAGCATTTCCACACAAACACGCATATGCTATTTCTCTCCTACACCTGCCACACAAGAAAACCGAGTATCTCTACACCACACACCTGCAACCTTCAGCATATCCGCAGCCAGCTTAGCTGGGATTCCCCGTCGGCCCTCCTTCTTCTTGCTCTGCTTGCTGTAGAAGTAGTACGGGACCACCGCCACAATCTTACGCGCCGCGGACATCTTACACGCCATGATCATAATGCACAGCTGCATGAGTGCATCGTTCACGTCGCTGCGGTTGAGGGAAAATCACCAGAAGTAGGTGTGAGTATGTATGTGTGGGCGTGGGCATGGGCGGCACAGGGAGTTAGTCATAGGTGCCATATTAATTCGTTCCTGCTGTATCTGATATCGAGTATTCTTGTGTGTATATAGGGCACCCTCCTGTTGTGGTCAAATTTTATGTCAGTAGATAACTATCAACATGCACGCGTGTGTAGTCAGTATATCACGAGTGTCAGTTTTCGAGCACACGCGGGTGAGTGAAAACATAGACTGTAAAGGTTACTCTTAGTCTAAGTGACAGTTTCCAGGCTGTCCCGGCAGATAGTCTGAGATCTCCAAACGATTATAATACATAGTTACACCTCAATGTCTAGGGTGATGCCTCAATGTTATATGAACACGTGATACTTTCTTAACCCATGGTACACATGAACCTCAGTGTGCTCTATGCTAAAGTGTTATCTCATGGGGCAGGGCGGCAGTGATAAGACGAAGGGTTGTGCTTGGGTGGGTGGGTAGGTGAGTATATGTGGGCGTGTGGCTGGTATGTTTGCTGCCCTAATCGTATAGCATGGAGTGACGTGCAAGCACCATCTCTCAATGCTCGGCTGTAGTGCCAGCATACTAGTCATGTAAGTTACACAACCGAGAATACTAGTCATGTAAGACGGGTATTGTGCGACATCATATCTGAAAGTTCAGCCCCCTCCGATGAACAGTGTCCGTGCTTCCGCTGCATAGTTGTCACGTAAGACGAACATTGTACGACAACATATCTGACTATTCAAACCCCTGATGATGATTGTCCCAAGCTCTTCATGCCGCCCTCTACAAAACCTCGATAAGTTAAAATCGGCCGCGAACGTAGAATATTGGCAATGATAGTAATACACATGCGTGTTTAAAATATGCAAAGCACCTTTGCCAGTGTTTTACCAGCAACGTTGTTGGCTTATTGAGGGCCTAGCACACATACAGAACCTCGCATAACCACTACATACCCGCAGCCACTCTGCACGATATATACGTCCATATCTCTTACGGAATCCAAAATCTCCACATCAGACTCTGATGGAAAGAATGGAGCACCGAACTATTGAGTGTTGATAGAATTTCTCATACCAACAGCCCAGAACGGCATACACAGTCTTGATGTGATCAGTGGTGTTATAAAAGTTGGGTGCTAATCGTTGACTTGTATTCCGAGATATAGCACAGGGTGATGTACACGTACAGAATAACGACAAACAATACAACTAAAACTGGACATACTAATAAAAGCTGACTCACAAGACGTATTTGATTGGGCAAGGCGGGTGTTCTCTGTAACTAATAAGTATGAGGGTTCCCTTTGCATAATCGGGGATGTCTACGGACACGTACATAGTAACAAGTCTAGCATGTGCCACTTTTTGTACATATCTGTCAACACATGCTAAGTCTAGGTTATTCATCGTGGGGAGTATCTGCATGTTATGTACTCGCCTTATATGTCACACAACAAGATGCTTGACTACATTTAAGCGCAAGATACCGTGTATTGCACTATATTCGTGTATATATACAAAATAAACCGTGGATCCACAAAAAAAGAATATTTGTACATCGTCTGATGAGATAAGTCAGCTGCGCATGCTTGGGAAATGCATTGCAATTTATATTTTTAAAAATGTACATAAACGAATAACAGAAGGATAATGGCACTGCACACGTGCATATATGTACAGGCACAGAAATCCAAACCCTTAAAAGCGTACATACAAGACCGACGCCTTCTTGACAAACAACGGTACAACAGACTATACAGACGATAAACATACGTAATATGTATGCTCATACAGGACAAATATCTGTACACCAGAAAATACAGACGATAAACATACGTAATATGTATGCTCATACAGGACAAATATTTGTACACTAGAACATACAGACGATAAACATACGTAACATGTATGCTCGTACAGATCTACGACTAACAATGCCTTGAGCAATCCGTGTAACGTTGCATCTACCAGCATACGATATAAAACGTACCTCCATTCTCTGTAGTCTCAATGCGCACATTAGACATTGGCGCGTTCATCCATTTGCAGATGCTCTGAGTCAGCTCGGTGCTGGCGCTACCGCTGAAAATCTGCAAAAATGTTACAGTAAGGTCAGAGATAACGTTAAAACGAAGAGAAAATAGAGATGGATCTAAAAAGAGCTGAGATACAACTAAAATCCTTCTATATGCGTACTATAATACAAAAAAATTTGTTTCTACCTATGTATGTATGTATATATGTATGTATTTACATATTCGCATAAACATTCATTTATATGTATGTATGTATGTATGCATGGTACTACATGCGTACATAATTACAAAACATTTATTTCTACCTATCTTTGTATGTATGTATGTATGTGTGTATGTATGTAAATACATATTTGCGTAAACATTCATTTATATATATGTATGTATGCACGTTTATATATATATATATATATATATAATAACGTAGCATAC
>NW_014040328.1:62358-65740 GCF_001186125.1 Sphaeroforma arctica JP610 | reverse complement strand
GTGTGTGTGTGTGTGTGTGTGTGTTATGTGTGTATACGTATGTGTGTGGTGTGTGTGTGTGTGTACACGTGTGTGCGTGTGTGTGTGTGGATACATACATATATATATATATATATATAGATATATATACTACATGTACAAATCAATACATCCACAAACACATACCTAGTATCTACCATGAGTATACACATGCTTAAATATACATATGTACGTGAACACAAGTCGAAAATTACATATCCTATACGGACCTACATTTGTAGACTTAACTTGATTACTACAAACTGTAGTATAGAAGGAATGTCAAGAAATTTTGGTATGTATGGGCTAGTGGTTCTAGAGAGAATGAAGATTGAGTTGGCAACCGCGGGATCTAATAAGATGTGTTCGCTATTACATCCAGCCGTGGAGAAACGATATACAAGCGAGGGAATTCACCTACCTTTAGTTTCCTCATAGTTGTGACTGTGTAAATGTACTGATCTACCTACGGGCTGCCCCAGGACCTGCTGTGTATCTTGAAGATACTGAAAAGTACAGTCCGAGAAAATATATACTACTGTGCTATCAGCCTTCTCCCCAGTAGTTAAACAGGTGGATACTGTGCGACGTTAGTGTGTTCTCACCGTATTGTAAGTACTTGATATGTTGGGAGGCGGTGTTGCTAGGTTTGGGTTATGGGTAAATATGGGTACATAAAAAGGGATTCACATGTAGTAATAATTGATGAGTCATCGGCCATGGCTTTACACGTATATTCAAACGTTCATATTTAAAATGACTTATCTGATCTGAGGAATATATGCTGATGCATCGATGTATGGTTATACAGACACGGCCACAATCGCACAATGATCGTAGTCCAAACTTTAGTCCTTCAGGCTTGATCTGGCTGAATCAAGTGTTCATACACTTGTGTGGGAATAGTAAATTGGCAGTCCTTGGGCCTTTGGCCTTGGGTTTGGCTGCTGGCAGACACCCACCAATACAACTCGCCGCCGTGCTCCCTATAATTGTCTTCCAGCAACAACCAGGCAATATATACACTATACGCCGTTGTAGTGTTATGGACCGCCACATTCGTTCTATATAGATGCGTAGGTTTGCTCACCATGCTTGACATATGATCACTGATAAAAGGGCATACATTACCTTATACTACTCTATCAGCAACTCTGCAATACGGCCGTTTAATCGCCTCGGTCTTCACACATGTTCCTCCGATAAGAAAATCGGGGGTGGAAAGTAGTACTACACATTTTTATAACAACTACATCTGCAGAGACCATATGGTGATCTGGTAAGGTGCTATTAGTTATACTTTATCAGTCTGTCAGTATGACCTAGGTCTGACTGAGCCGGTGCGACCCTCTCAACACTTAGTTGGCTGCTCTATAATGTGTTTCCAACTTATATCGCCCTTTGCATTCATACTCGGTTTTAACCTCTTTGGTGGTCTATCAGGATATTCTTCCGAGGAACAGATAGATTTCTACGTACTTATATATATGTAGCTATATCTTTATAACATCAAATTATGGCAATTGCTATGTATTTCATTTTATTAAGCTATTTGGCCTGTCACGAATAGCCACTATGTTCGCTTAAGGTTCGTATCCGCTTCGTAAGCTGATTGCCCGAAGTATTCCTGTACCGCAGCGTGCCGACATACTTGCGTCCCCCAAGCTCGACTTCATTAACACAGATATTACAGACCTGGAGAATCATAAGTATTCGAATATGAGCCATAACGTTAAGAGTTATTAAAAGATTTACAGCGATAAGCTAGATAGGAATCCGATGCTGGACATACGATGAAAGATCTGGGCCGTTACTATGATTTACAGGATACTAGCGGTGTAAGAAAAATTGTATAATTAATATATATATGTGTGTGTGTGTGTGTGTGTGTGTGTGTGTGTGTACATATATATATATATGTATATATATATATATATATATATACGTGTGGGCTTACAATCTCTCAAACTCACGCCATCACATGACATACATGTATACACACCGGAGCCTGCAATTTGTACAAACATACCCTTACAGGGTGGTAGTAGCCCAGATTTGGGACTACCATGAACTTTTTGCAGCAACTACCGCAGAAAACTAATCCACAATGGCGACAGTGGTGGCGTCGTGGCAGTGCACAAAAAATCAGGTGGAAGCGTTTCTGCACAGAAATTGTATGTTTGGAAGTTATTGGTGTAGCCGATACGAGGACAGGACTTTAAGTGGGTCATAAAAAGGACTCAAAGTGATGTTAGTGTTGAGTGAACGGTGTGTCAAAGTGTGCGTATCTGAAATGATCGAGTCCACCATCAGCACGTTAAAATACTATGAATATACAACGAACACCCTACATAGGCCATTGAATCTTCGCGGACATGAAACCACTCTTGACTATACACCAGATAACACACGCCATCGAACTAACCTGGCGATCATTGCACCTCAAGTGACCATATATCAAACAAACTATACCTGCGTCACCAAGAGCCGGGAATAGGTATAACCCTGTATATAACAAACTACACCATCTGATCTCATCTGACATTCATTGCACCTCGAGTGACCCTACATTAAACAAACTATACCAGCGTCACCCAAACGGCAACTACGAACCCGCGTAGAAGGTATAGACCTAACTCTCACAAACTACACATACCAGCGTCACCCAAACGGCAACTACGAACCCGCGTAGAAGGTATAGACCTAACTCTCACAAACTACACCATCGAATCTCACTGACAGCCATTGTACCTTGAGGCATCCCTGTCCTTCTGCCACTGTGATCAGTGTCATGATCAGTGCCATGGTTTCGTATGAACATAGCCTCCGATATATGTGTGGCATATATGCATACAATAACTGAACGTCACATGATTGTGTGTATGTATCTGAAGGCCCCATATTTGACAGGCGTTGCATCTCGGGACATCCTTGCCCCTTCTGTCAGTGTGGTCTCAACGGTCGCTAGCCGTGTACATACATTCCACTACATGTATAATATATGTGTGTACATTATGTATACTTCCACAACTATGCGTAATGCATCTATAAACTTACCTGACAGTCATTGCATCTCGGGGCGTCCTTGTCCATTTGCCAATTTGGCCTGAACGAGCGCTCAGCATCGGTGTTGTCCTCCACCAACTGCGCTGGAGACTCAGCCGGTACCACATTAATAGGCAGAGTCACCCCTATAAGCACCTTCCTTTTCCTGTCTAGCAGCGACACTGCATGTATGTATGTGTCTGTGAATATACATGTATGTATGTATGTATGCACATATGTATGTATATATGTATGTACATATGTTTGTACACATGTATGTATATACGTATACTATGTATGTATGTCTATATATAAATAT
>NW_014040328.1:58046-61687 GCF_001186125.1 Sphaeroforma arctica JP610 | reverse complement strand
GTGTGTGTGTGTGTGTGTGTCAATACAATATAATATATATATATATATATATGAATGTGTTGTACGTATTCCTTGATAATTATGTACACAAGCGATTACAAACTCTGATGGCCAGAGCCAATCCGATTGCCTTATAGCGATATTCTCCACGCATACTATACTTGAACACATGGGATCTACATATTCCCTTTAGTTTGCTAAAGAGGGATTACAGTCAAATGCATACAAGACATACCTTGTAATGCAAACGTGCTCTGCAGCATTGTGCCTTTAGTTGTGTAGCAGTCCAGTCGACCGATTGAAAAGGAGATGAATCTACAACGGGGAAGAACCGAATCAGGACAAGACGTTTGTTGGAGGGAATCATTATCGGAGTTTTGAGATTTAGGTAGCAATGTGGGCCAAATAACGAATATTTGACTACCAATGAAATGAACAAGCATCGAAGACACTAAGCAGTCGCACTAGAATGAAATGTATCTATGTACGCGCAATGAACCAAGAAGCACGACAGCAGAACGACAAAATGCCGAATGAGAGACAATCCACACCTTTCACCGTAGAAACAGGGCTCAAATCCCCCGTAGTCCTGGTGTAAGGACACCTCCTCGTGTCGTATCCGATAGCCCTCCATCCGCAAAGTCATGGTCTATATTCAAAAGAATTGGCTACGCACTCAGATAATGCAAATAGTGTATGCTCCGCAGCTGCAACTGTGTAGCTTTTAAATTGGATCTTCATACCCGCCAGGATATGGACATTGGATCCAAGAAACCGCGTGCACAAGCACTCTGTTGTGTACCACGTGTGCACACACAGCCTTCAGTAAATATTATAGCCAACATCACGTGCGCACATGCACACACACACTGTTGAGTATCACATACGTACCCACGGCCCTCCGTAATATTATAGCCTAGCACCACGTGCACACATGCACACACACACACTGTTGTGTATCACATGTGTACCCACAGCCTTCAGCAATGTTATAGCCAAGCACCACGTGCACACATGCACACACACACTGTTGTGTATCACATGTGCACCCACAGCCTTCAGCAATGTTATAGCTAAGCACCACGTGCACACATGCACACACACACACTGTTGTGTATCACATGTGTACCCACAGCCTTCAGCAATGTTATAGCCAAGCACCACGTGTACACATACATTCTTAAGTACCACGTGCTCACATACATACTTAAGCACCAACGTGTACACATACATACTTAAGCACCACGTGTACACATACATACTTAAGTACCACGCACGTGTACACATACATTCTTGAGCACCACGTGTACACATACATTCTTGAGCACCACGTGGATGCCGTGGACTGCCTTGATTGCTGTGCTATTGAGCCGTAGTTTGAGTGCAACCACATCGGCGGTGGTGAATCGATTACGAGCCAACCAACACTCCAGCGCGTAATCACCGTTGGTGTTGATATGGCGGATTGTTTCTGTTATGCATACGCAGGGTATGGTTTATAAGCACCGTTAACAGTGTGCATGACACAAACGGTATCACGGAACCAACTGAACGCGGTATGGATGGCACTCCATTGAGAAGAGAATATCTGCATCATGACTTGATCATAACGCTGGTGGCGATTTGGGTATTGCTGTCGTTTGACATATACACAACTATGGCACCAATTTATAGCAAGGCAGAGGGTAGTACGTGGACTAGACGATCTAAAATAAATAGGGATAGTATCGTGACATGTGGCCAATAAAGCTACTATAAATCGAGTAGAAAACTTGAATATAAATCAGGGTAAACCCATGAGATACGGCCGACAACACTACCTTTAGGATCTTTGTCGTCGTCGTCGGTGTTGTGTGTTACTATAAATATCTGTGATCGTGTGAGCGGCCCTTGGTTCTCGAGTCCCACAAATTGTGCGGTCAGGTTGTAGCAGATCTGTAGACGGACAAACGCCGGCAGAATGCATATGTAAATGACCATGAATGAACACGCTACATCGTTGCATGCGTGGTGCAATTAGAACTAACGGCGCAAAATGTGCATCCAAATAAAGTCTGATGTACATTTCTCAATTGTGCGTACTGATGTGTGTCATATGCGGATCAATTAGAATGAATTAAACTTAGATTGTGCGTCTAAATAAACAAAGATGTCGACTTTCCATCGACCTCTGTAATGACATGTGTCATACATGGTAAGTATGAACTCACACGTTAAACGTAAATCTAAATAAATATAGACGTAAGAAAAGTCGACTGCCTGTGTATCAAACGATATGGAACGTGTAGCGGTGAGGATGATTTCTGGGAATATACGTGTATTTACAAAAACCACTTAGATGATGAAATTCGTTTGCCTAGAACTCGAATATGTGTAAAATTAAATAGAAAAGCCCTAACTATAGTGCACATAATACGCGCGCACGCATCTGTTGCTTCCCGTACTGAAATATTGCACCATCGTTGTTGGTTCAATAATATGCATACAGGTTCGTGTACAAACTAACAGTACCTTCCCTCTAAGCACATACACGGCAGGCTAGCACACTCAGGAGCACTTGGGCCAATTCTTCAATACCAACACAGCGTCACATTGACCTCAATTCGTTTAATTCAACCGGCCACTTAACTAATTATACCTCATTCTACATACACGTGTGCATACATACACGCGCACGTATGGACCACTACTCACGCATGCACCTGTACGGTTCATATGCACATAGAGCACAAGCAGCCCTCGAATAAGCATTCGTCTCATATCACCTACCGCTGCTCGGAACGGGGCTGTCTCTCTAGCACAGGTGGCTGAAAAATAACGGTGGTTCCACAAATCGGAAAGTAGAGATATATGAGCCATTTTTAAAACATGGTGAATTGAGTGGACGCACATACTTGGCAATAACAATATCAACGATGCAAATCCGTAATACTACGAGTCTAATAAACCACATGGTTTTTAGTGTTCACTCTTGTGCTCTGCAGCAAAAGGCCTTGGGAAGGTTTTGATATGGAATTGCATCAAAAGACGTACAGGAACACGACGGGTGCGACTAGCAATTTAAAAGTCCTCCGAAATGCCATTAAGACTGATCGGAGATCTTGTCTAAAAGCAAAGTGTACAGTATACCACAGAATATGTAATATACATGAACATCGACTATTCATTTACATACGTAGGAATACATGAATTCCTATAGATATACGAACAATGTTTTCCTACAATTAGTCTCAGAAACACCTACCGGGGAGATCTGGTACTCTGAAGGTGAAAGGGATAACATGCGTTCCGGGAACAAGGACATTCTCCCCAGAATAGGCGATGCACTTGAAATCAATAAGTGACAAGGTCTTCGTAATACCCTTGGTCTTCAATCGTGCATGTTCTGTACCCTCGATACTCAGAATCAGTTGGGACTCTCTCTGCAATTGTGTAAAAAGCCTTGATTGGATACAAAGCATAGATATATGTATATATATATATGTGTGTGTGTGTGTGTGTGTGTGTGTGTGTGTGTGTGAGTGTGTGTGCGTGTGTGTGTGTCGTACGTTTGTGTGTGTGTGTGTGTGTGTGTGTGTGTGTAGTGTGTGTGTGTGTGTGTGTGTTGTGTGTGTGTGTGTGTGTGTGTGTNTCTNTGTNTG
>NW_014040328.1:30795-57512 GCF_001186125.1 Sphaeroforma arctica JP610 | reverse complement strand
ACTATATGTGTGTGTGTGTGTGTGTGTGTGTGTGTGTGTGTGTGTGTACACGTGTGCGTGTGTTTATGTTTGTATTTGTATTGGATCATAGATATATATATATTTGTGTGTTTGTGTGTATGTGTATGGTTGTTTCGATGTTTTAATAAATGTGTGGTTTTAGACACAAATATATATATACAAATCAGCCTAAGTATACAGGTGTGACTATGTTAAGGACACGATTCTTCATACCGGTCTGAGTTGTAAACATAGGCTTGTGATACATACCAACAAAAACTACTACCCATCTCAACGTATTCTCACAGATGAAGCAAAAGAACTACTTTCGCAAATGCTCATACCTTTATTATCATACAATATTTCACCCATATGCATGTATGTATAAACAATGCGAGCCTGATGAAGGGTCTATCTAATGTATCTATGTACAACTAATTGTGTGATGATACCAAAGTGTGCATACGTTTTCTTATACCACTCAAAGTTCATATCTAAGTCGGCATCCGACAACTATAAGCAGACTCAAAAAGTCTACAATAAAGTACATACCGATAATACCGCCCAATTTTCAATGTGTATCTGACCCTTAAGCGCTCCCTTCGCCTGCACCACCCGTTCCGGCAGCTCCAACGCCAGCTTATGCACAGCCCCGTCATGTAATCTCAGACCGTACCCTGAATCAGCTCTCTGCAGGTCAGCGCTATTCGGCTCTGTTTCTGAGTACGATGTATCTGATTCTTCACTGTGCATATCTCTCACATTATCTGCGAGTGTGTGCGCAGCATCATGTGAGCGTGCAAGTGATTTAACCGAGGTTTCCGGTTTTAATAGACCTGATGTGTTTTTCTCGCCATGCGAAGTGCTCTTTGTGCAGCCTGCGGCAGTAGTAGCTGACCGCTCTGTGCTATCACTGTTATGTTGATGAAAGAATCGCTTGGACGCGGAATTACTGGGCGTGTATGATGAGGGGGGATGTGCAGTAGGAATCTTCAACCCAGGCACCGCCAGCGCATTGCTTCGCTCGATGGCCTCGTCGTCCTTATTCACAGCGCCGTAAGACTTTGTGTTTCCGCTCGAGTTCAGCAGAGAGCCTCCACTATTCGAAGAGATAGCATCTTCGTCCCTTACCCGTGTGTGCTTGGGTGGATGTATGCTAGGTATTTCTGGTGTGGCTAATCTATCAGTATCAAGTGTATTTTGTGTATCGTGTGAGGGTCCGAATAGTGCTGTGTGGGGAGTGTCTATTTCTGGGGGGTCGACCGTCTCTGGGTCCCCTGACCACCAGCGTAGGAGCGCAGCCATACTCGTAGCTCGTGTTTCTACAAGTGTATAGTGGATATGCTGTACACTACCCTGCGTGTACTACTAACAAGTACATGGACGCCTTGAGTATCTAAAAGCCTTGTCGAAGTGAGGGCTTTTGTGAGGCGCGTCACATTTGGAAGTGTAAATATTGTATCTTGTGTTATTTACAAATCAGATATCATATTTATATCAATAAGTGTGTATATATAGACTTTCTTTTTTCAGTCGTATTTTTCCCAAACAAAATATTGCGAAGTTAACAGAGAACTGTTGAATATCTCTGTAGTCTGTACTCTGTACATAGAACTTTAGAAGTGATTATTTTTTTATAATAAAATTGATTGATTTTATAATAAAATTGATTGATATGAGGTGATATGTTCGCACCAATCAGATTTCAGAAAGCACCGCGCCGCTTGTACTTTGTAGGGAGCTGTCGCCCTGTTCGTGACTTTGTAGTTGATCGTTCTCTCGTGTAGTGCCAAGTTGCCAACGCGTGTTGATACAAACACTTGCTCTTGTATTTACCAGACTACACTACCAGTTCTCCAGTACATAGTATAAAATTCTGTTCGAGAGTGTAACAGGTTCACTTTCGATTTTATAAATTCGTATACAGTACGGTTTAATTTAGCATCGTCTGGCAAGGATATGTTTATAAATGCTACACTACAGATATCTGCTGTACAGTTTAATATTGAGCATCTTATAGCATAAACCCCACATTAAGATGGAGTATGCCTCTATTTTAACCCTTGGACCTGTAATCGCACAGCCACTCGACACCTGCTAGTATTTAAATATATCCGTCGTACGCCGGTGGTATTCTCCCATATGCCGTCTTAAATCAGCAAGCTATGTGTCTACCGCAGAGCCGTTTGAAGTTACGAGGCAGAGATACGCAGTACTACAATAGGAGGGTTTTAAATTCCGGCTCAATGTCTTTTATTCGTGAAATGGAGCGTTTTGTTCCGCTTGTGCAAGTAATTCGTTTAGTATTAGTAATAGCTGTCCCATGGCCTCCTAAATAGAACATTTTCTCGCGCATTGATTCCTCTGTAAAGCCCTTCAGGGATGGCTGTTTATACTTGTGGTGTTTTAATAAATATCATTGCCTTCTAAATTATACACGATAATTTTTTAGAAGGCGATGTAAATATATGCCTTATTGGCGGAATTGTCGATTACAATTTTCTTGCAATAAAACAGTATTTTACAAAATCTGTGAATATATGCTCGTGGAGATTTTGGCGCGCTATTTTTTTCAGCGATAAACATTGGGCATTGGCATCACAATGCCTAATCAGTTCGTTTCTCGTTGAAACGTTTATAAATCAACCACATTTTCCTGAGCTAACGTTTACGTTTTAATTGTACTTTCGTGTGGATTTCAACTTCATTTAAATTCTCGAGTGAGCAGTACATATGTGCAGCTTTTTCACGTTAAACGTATAATGTTCAATCAGTTTTTGCGTTTACGTTAAACGTCTAATGCACAAACCGATTCGACACGTAGCTGATGACCTGATGACATAGCGGAAAAAGCCCTGACACTTTAGCCTCTGCGGTTCACGTTCAGAGATACGTGTTTGCTAATCACTAAATACTAATAAATAGTAGTTATTTAGTTGATACTGTTCGTTCGTTGCTACATAATAGAGGCGTATAGGCAGTAATTATATACATATAATGCAGAAGTAAGCAACTAAAAAGTATTGGTAGTGTAGTAATAGATTTACCATTCCATACGCATTTGATATTTAATTGTGGTGTCGCTTGCCTATGTGTCGAACGAGACAGAAGCAAGGAATATGGAGGATTGATATGTACTAATTTAGGCAGACAAAGCAAACATATGCTTGATTGTCGTAGATTTGCATTATGGAGAACTTCGACAGGCCAAAGCGCACCACTCATGCCTGTGCACGTGTATCACTGAGCAAGAAAACAAAGATAGACGAAGATAGCCCTGATGCATCACGGGTACCAGAGAACAGTTTAGAAGTAGACAGCCAACTAATTTGCGACCAGACGGATTTTAATATTATAGTGATAGAAAACAAATCGACAGATGAGAGTTCTGGTAAGGGCCATGGGGTGCCACAGAGTACAGCACGGACCCAGTCACGCCAACAGGCGGACCAATTACATGAGGGATTAGTAGGGTCGCGTAGTATAAGACACACAGATGCATCTCAACAACGAGATGGGGGTATGCCACAATCAGCACGAAAGAAGGGCAGGCCCAAGGGCGCTAAAAATAAGGAGAAAGGGAGAGCGCTAAAAGATGCAACATCTATAGAAGTGGGGACAGGAATGGGTGTAGAAGATAGGGATATAGACACAAGCACATGTTTACCACCAGTTGCGGTTGCTGGTAAGGGCTCGGCGAGCAAACGGGGTAGGCCGAAAGGGACTAAGAACAAAAATTCTAAAAGAGGCCAGACAATCAGCACGAATACGAGCACAAGCAAAGATACACGCGTGCAACACAGCACACACGCTAGTATGGCAACGGATGAGGGTACTACTGTCACTGTACAGAGAGAGCTTCCTGAGTGTATGAAGCGGCTGGCGGTGCTATACCAGTCCATCGATCTCGGATGTGCGTTCCTAAGGATAGGTGGGCGTGTGCTGTCGTTCAAGAATGTCATGGCGGTGGCGGCAGCCAACTGTGGCATCACCCCCACACACGTGGACCTGGCCCGTCTGTGTGCCATCGCGCCGAAGTTGATCAAAGTGTACCACAATGCGTATGAGCTCGAGGATATATTCAAGCTGGAGGCAATGAAGGAGCCGTATCGCCTGGACACGCGTACAGAGGGGCAGAAACGGGCGGATGAGACGGCCGCGCTGGCGAGTGAGGGTTTCTTTAGGGAGAAGGGGGCCGCAGCGGACGATCAGGGGTATGTGTGTGTGTGTTGTATGCGCTCGAAAAGTGGGTACTGATTGTGAGTGTGAATTAAAAGTCAGGGTATTTGCATCAAGATGTTCTTGGTAGTTGTGTTAATTCATTTTTTATGGACATTTTTACGACACGCCGGCAGGTGGATATGCTGGTCTTGATTCTCTGAAGTCTCAACGCAGCTACGCATTGATTCCACCTCAGCGTGCGCACATGCATCATGCATTATTAACGTTGTGCTGCTATCTTCGCATATTCTACATTGTCTTGCTTCGTACCCTAATTTATTTATAATTTGCACTACACTTCCTACTCTGGCTTGTCTATTTATACATCGATCATCTCTCGCTGTCATCACGTATTACAGATCGAGTCTATCTCTTTCCCCAACCGTTCGGAAAGCTAACATCCAATTCGTTGCCTTTCAGTCTGACCTCTTTTTAGACCGCACTACTCTCCCCATGATTGGCATGTTCATAGATGCTATTTATAGATCGGCCATCTCTACTTGTCGCCCCGTATTGTAGAACGAGTCTACCACCTCCATCAGTCGTTCGGAAGAGCGACTCCATCATTGAGATGATAGGCAAGGGCTCTAAAGGCCGCAAAATGCCAACCCCTCGCATGCTGACGGACCGGCGCATAGCCTTTGAGCTGCGGGTGTGTGTGAATGGGGGTGTTGTGTGTACCAAGGGGTGTGTTGGTGTGTGTGCCGTGTCTGTGTATATAAGTATCAATGAGTGGAGTGTGCATCTGACGGACCGGCGCATAGCCTTTGAGATGCAGGTGTGTGTGAATGGGGGTGTTGTGTGTACCTAGGGGTGTGTTGGTGTGTGTGCGTGTCTGTGTATGTAAGTATCAATGAGTGGAGTGGGCATCTGACGGACCGGCGCATAGCCTTTGATCTGCAGGTGTGTGGGAATGGGAGTGTTGTGTGTACCTAGGGGTGTGTTGGTGTGTGTGCGTGTCTGTGTATGTAAGTATCAATGAGTGGAGTGTGCATCTGACGGACCGGCGCATAGCCTTTGAGCTGCGGATGAGTGTGACTGAGAGTATCGTGTGTACCTAGTGGTGTGTTGGTGTGTGTGCGTGTCTGCGTATGTAAGTATCGATGAGAGGATTTTGTATCTCACGGAATGCGGCATAGCCTTTGAGCTGCGGATGAGTGTGACTGGGAGTATTGTATGTACCTAGTGGTGTGTTGGTGTGTGTGTGTCTGTGTATGTTAGTATCAATGAGTGGAGTGTACATCTGACGGAATGGCGTTTATTCTTTTCAGCTGCGGATGAGCGTGGCTGGTCTGGGAGCGTTGTGGGTATCTGGATGTGTGTTAGTATGTGCGCGTGCGTGTCTGTGTATGTGTATGGGATGAAATTGTAGTGTGTATCCGCGTATGTGTCGGTGTGAGCGTGTACCTGTGTGTATAGTCTGGGACTGCAACTAGAAAGCAAGCGCAAATAACTGATTGTTATTCTACAATACTTTATGTGTGCCTACTGAGTAGGCGCGTGTCGATGTATGTGCACACTCAGATATTAAACTTCTCTTCAGGCGGAGATGCACATGCGCAACCCGCTGTGTGTGTTCGTATGGATCTGTGTTTGCAAATGTGGTTATACTGGGATACACATCAATTCATACTTGTGTCCTTACAGTGCAAACGTGGCCAGTATATCGCCATTCTTTGTGTTTAAAGATGTATTTATTTATAAATACATGTATATACTAATGTTCGTCCCGTTTTCTCTGCGTGTGTACATGTACCGTTGCATCTGCAAACATGGCAGTTTTTTTTTTCATGCTTTGTAAAACCCTAAAAAACTAAAAACATGTATATATTAAGGTCCACCTATGATCTTGTATCTTTGCAGGTGCAATTGTGGTTGGCGAAGTTCGGTACACTTGATGACACTGCGACAGTATACGAGGAGGCGTTGTTTGCAACGGTCAACTACGAACACTTTGAAAGCGAGCCCAGCACTCGATCTACTACTCCGCCAGGTATGTACCACTACACGCTTTTTCATTGTGAAACATTAATTTTAGGAGGCATAGCACTGCAGTCACTGGGACGGGAGCAGTTTGCAGGCACAAACACATGGCTGTATGCACCACTGTAATTCATCGTCAAACGTGTATGTTAGGAGATACAACGCTTTTATTCTTGCGAAAGGTGAAATATACCTCGTGTCTAGATAATAGGGGACCGCACATGCATTGTTGTGGGTGGAGTCTGCTTTGTTCTAATTTTGGCGCCAACGGACTCTCACTCACCCACCCCTGTCGGTGTAGTCCATATATTCGACAGCGGTTGTGCGTCTCTCTTCGCCTAGTAGTACTACAGTGGGATATCCAATGCAATCTTAGTAGGCAATCAATCTCCGTCCTCGCCTTCCTTGTCGTACCTCCAAACAGTACTGAACAGCTCACATTACTCGATTTCAGATGATGTGGGCTATACGTTTCGATATCACTAGCGTTTGCCTGGGTGCTTATCACTATGTGATCTTCCAGCTATTATGGCACTACAGCCTCTCAGACCAATTTATCGTTTGCAAGTACTATGTTCTACCATGAGCTAGCCATGAATCACTTTCACAAGAGAACAATAAATTCTGCACAATACCATGCGGATTTACTGGAAATGATTATATACCTTTTACACCAGAATTACATGACAGAGCCTATGCGATGAGGGTGTGTTTATATCCTTGTATGTGCGCGCTAGTTATGAGCGTGTTGTCTTCTAGGTACGTGCCAAGATCACGTATATTGCCAGGCTGGTCGTGTCTGTGTATCTCATCCGCTAGTCTATCGTCGTGCATTTGCTTCCACTTTGCTGATACCCTCCCTTGGGTCTATGTATTCCACCCGTGATGTGTATCTCCACACCATTCTGATACTACATCTTGATACAATAAACAATGTGCTTCCTCGCACCTTTCTAGACTAAAGACTTCATACAAATACTCTGCGGTGCGCTCTATGCGTCGTCTCGTGTTTCCTGGTGCTGTATCGATCACGATACACACTCCCCTTCCCTACATCTGCATAGACTATAGCTTGACTGTGACATGCAATACTGATCTTACAATGCTGTTGCAACACAGAATCTTCATACTGCCTTGTATCTACCACGGCAAACAATATATTTCCCCACATCCGCATAGTGCATTGGCATGACACTAGAACCTCTAGTACTGATTTCTCAATACTGTCCCAGCACTGAATCTCTAGGACTGCCCCGTTTCTATCTCATGACACTACAAATTCTCCCCAGTTTATATTTCTGTTTATGTCAGAATATATCCGCATGCAATACCAGCCTGACACTAGGACTTTTAACTATGAATTCCACAGATTGCTCACGCGAAGCTCTAGACCGCAACATCTTCGGCGATGGCGATGGTGAAACAAGCGCCGAGTTCCTCGCCCACCTCAAGTCACTGCCATTCTACCATGGCCAAATAGCCCATGTCGAACACATCCCTGCCAGAGCTGCGAAATTCTCCGAAACCGACATCGACGAAGGTTCGTGTCTGTGGATGTGTCTTTGTATGTGGTCGAGGTAGTCCTCTAGTGTATACTTGTATCTGTGGGAGTGTGCGTATCTGTGCCTATTTTGCCTAGTGTCTGCGTATGTTTATGTAATGGTATATATCTGTGGTTTTGGTACATACCACCTCAAGTTATTGCCATTCTATCATGGCCAAATAGCGCATGTGAAGCACGACCCTGCCAGAGCCGCGAAGTTCTCAGAAACCGATATCCGACAAAGGTGTGTGTAATTACAATGTTGTTATGGGTCTTATATATGCAAGGGTCAGTATATAGTCACCGCTGGGTGTGGCCAGTCTGCATACGACTCGAAATCAGTTCTCAACAAAATGATGTGAACCTCCCGTTGCAGAATCTCGGGTTATGAATTATATTCTATATATAGCACATACGTATCTCTCTTCATCCTCATCGGCCTTTGAATCCAGTATTGAATAGATCACGGTTTATCCTTAAACCCAACTTTCAAAAGTAGAGATTGCACCATGGCTGCCTCGTGCCGCTATACAATATCCGCACGGACACGCAGACGCCAGCATAGGCAGCTCGGTGGCTGGTGCTGTTAAATTAATGTTGATAATTAAATGGTATTACACTCGCCGGGCAATCTAGGATTATATTACAACATAACTTCTCGCCCCACTATGCAATCCCCGTACGACAAACCGACTTGCAGACCACAATATAGACTGGTTCGCGGTTGATGCTGTCAAATATGTGTGTCGGGTGATTAGATGATTATACACTTACCGGGCAATCTGGTACAAAGATTTTATTGTACCTTTCTCAATACCACTATATATTTTCCGTTCGTACGACAATACGACATGCAGATCCCAATATAGGCTGGTCCGTGGCCGATGCAGTCAAGTGTGTGTCGAAGATTGAACGGCTGTACACTCACCAGGCACACGCCATTGCTCACTCCAGCGCCGGCAACCACGTAGTCCTCTGCACATCTACATCCAGTGGTAGGTAGAAATGTATGGGATGTTATAAAGTGCTGCAGCAAAGCTACTGCTCGTGCGTCGAACATTTTTTTGGCACCTGCAAGTGTTTAATAGTGCAAAATGTGATTGTGTTGTATAGTATTGTGCAGAGTTGCATTCCTTGGTGTTGTATGGTATAGGTTGTCCATTTTAAACTCTGTGCGCTCACCAGGCACATACAATCGCTCATCCAGCGCCGGCAACCATGTGGTACTCTGTACATCGACACCCAGTGTTAGGTAGAATCGTATGAACTGAATACAAGAACCTCACAGCTTAAAATCTCGATAAAAATTACCTTCTCGCACCTCGCAGGCAAATCATTAGCGTACAACATACCCGTACTGCAGGCAATAGTAGACGACCCCACGACTATGGCTCTGTATCTGTTCCCCACCAAAGCCCTGGCGCAGGATCAGCAGCGCGCGCTTAAGAAACTCACAGCCCATGACACTCTATGCAATCGTGTCAAGGTTGGTGACAGTTATATTTTTAATTTTCTACGCACAAAGTGCCATGGTAAAATTGCATACGTATGAATGGAATCAACTATGTACATATACGTGCGTATTTATTTTCAATGAACGTTTATTTATTTTTAATGTGTGTGCTCAGTTAATATCCACATACGCTTATCGCATTTACGTTGACACTACATCTAGAATAATATTTATATGCGTATTTCCGTATCTACATGCTTATACATGTTTGTATCTATATCTGCAGGTGGCAACATTTGACGGCGATACAGACAGAGAAACGCGCAGCGTAGTACGAGAGAGCGCTAACATCATTCTCAGCAATCCAGACATGATCCACGCCAGCATCCTGCCCTACCACGACCAATGGAGCCACTTCCTCTCTCGATTGAAGTAAGGCTCAATCATGCATATATGTACAAATTGGTGTACATGCAATCATTCCCATATACTACGATCAATAGAGCCACTTCTTCTCTCGGTTAAATATGTATCAATCGTGCGTTCATCTAGCAGGGGGTGTGCATGCAAGTGTGCTTACATGGCAGGACCAATGGAGTCGTTTCCTCTCTCGATTGGAGTATTCCTTATTCGTATATGCACCTCGAACACTGCTTTGTTCAGGTGCTGGACAACTCCATTCCATCTATTTTGAAATTTAAGCGCTAACATTAATAGTAGTAGTTTTAACAGTTAATGCCGGAATCCTGATGCTCATCACTAGTCTATATTTATACCCCACTGTATTCATCGTCGTGCAGTTGCTAGTCGTGACATTTCTAGCCACCAGGCTAATTTTTTTATCACCGCCTTTGCTCGACGACACCAGATTCATCGTGGAGGAAGAGTTAATGCTAACGGGTGAAACAACAGTTGTAGCAGACTACGTATTTGAGCTGACATTCATTACTGTGTTGTATATGTACTGACCTGTCCATTGTCGCGATAGTTCAGGTCTATAGGCTGTATTTTCATCACCGCTTTCCGTCCATGACACCAGATTCGTTGTGGTTGATGAGGCTCATATCTACCGAGGACAGTTTGGGTCACATGTGGCGATGGTGTTCCGTCGGCTACTGCGCATGTGCGCGCACTATGGAGCAGACCCACAGGTAGGTAGAACTGGGTGTAGTGAGATCTGCGTTTGGTAGATCTATTAGGCGAGATTGGTGTACGCATGAACCACAAGGGTGTGCCTGTGGACAGTTTAATTATTCTTTAAACTGGGGTTGGCGCAAGGATCTGCCGGTTCTTTTGAACACTTGCAATCCCTATCGCTCGATATGCAATAGGCTTGCATGCACTCAGACTATAACCAGAAGGTTGCTCACGGTGCAGAGTGTGTTGTTTATTGTCTATTCGCCTACTCGTCTTATTTGTGTAGTAAGAGCGTGTGTGTAGAAAATTAACTAAAATGTGGTCTGTGCAGTCCATAATCCACATGTATAGATTTATTTATGTATATATGTTGTTTAAATACAATATATACATTTACACACACATACAATTAATCTACTATCATTTTTTTTGCAGTGGATTATGTGCACCGCAACGATAGCCAACCCGCGCGAACACTCCCTACGGTTGATACCACTTGATGTACCTGACGAACCTGAGCATAAGCAAGCTGATACTGATACGCACCCAGAAAGTACGCTGAGAGCAGAAGATAGTGCTGAAATGGGCGTAGACCAACCGGAAACAGTACAAAGGGGGACAGATATGGATTGCACGGAACTCTCAGAGGATGGAACAAGTATACAGCCGCCAGACAACCCGCGGCAGACATCAAGCACACCACAGACACGCCCAACCACAAGCACAGACAGATACATAGATACACCACACGTGACGCACACCGACACGGACGGACAAATATCGGTCGATACGCAAGTGCAGGCACCGGAAAGAAATGAACGAATATCAACAAACACACAAACCCAAGCACCAGAGACTCTCAAACAAGTGCCAACAAGTACACACACACAAGCACCGGATAGGCCATCTGTGGATATGAGGAGGCGGTTGGTTGTGGTGGGCGAAGACGGGTCGCCCAACGGGCGCAAAGACTATGTGCTGTGGAATCCAGCCGCATTTTCAAGGTATAGATCTAGCAGTGTGTGTGTGTGATTACTATTTGTGAGCCGCGTTGGCTATTTATCGTTACGTATGTATTCTGCTTCAAGCTAGCGACTGTCTGTATACGCAACTGATATTTTTAGCGCAGTTGTGCTGTTGTATGGTCCACGCACCAGCGTTTTGAATTCCACTCCCAATGGGTTGTGTGTACCAACAGTGCCAAGTGCAAATGGAGAGGATCTCCCGCACAGTCCTGCCCTTCACACGCCGGCACGACTCTAATTTTATATTTCATTGCATTTTACCCTTATGTAATCGACCTTTTTAAGGTTTAGGGTTTAGTGTTATTGCCTTGAGATTATGCATCGCGAAATTGGCCGTAAGTTTAAGGAGGGCGACTCCTTTGTGATACACAAGTGTAATATTGTTGAAGCGGAAGTCGTTGACTTGCTATATAGCCGCTTAAAGCTCGAGCCAGTGAACTCGTGTAGCTCTCGCATTCCGCAGTGGCGATAGCCCTGGATATACCGCGAGGTGAATATTATCAGTCAGAGATTGCTCTAGTGACACAGAAGGAGTCCTTGTTCAATTTTAACCTTCCCTTGACCTATTACTACCACACCAATATTCAGATACTATCACGCTATTGTCAACGAATGTCACACCAGGCTTCATTAGTTATCACACCCATATGGACAGCAAGTTCTGTTTGATTTAACGTTGCACTATTGTTGATTGCCCCACACCAACCTACACAGCGTCTACACCGAAGCCGGTGTGCTGCTGTGTGAGATGGCCAAGACTGGCCTCAGGACGATTGGATTCTGCAAGGTTCGATCAGTCTGTGAGTTGGTGTGCAAGGTCACTCAGAGCATGATGAGAGAGGGGACGAGTGTTACTACGTTGGGGGGAAATCGGCACAAAACCAAAGGCAGCGATTGCTCGGGCCTACCTGCGCCGCGCCCGGATTTGGTGCCATATATCACCACGTATAGGGGCGGGTAAGTGTGTGGGGAACGAACTGAACGCTCGAGTGTATGAGGAGATATTTCTGTGTATTTGTGAGTGGATGATTTGGCTCTGATTGGCTCCATTGTGGGTGTAGGTGGGTTTGTTTCGAATAGTATACGCATTGTTTCTCCTATTGTTTTTACCGATTAACCAGTACGCAAATAGTACATTTTATACGAGTGTATACGAGCATCGAATTTGCGGCTGCGATTGAAACCAAAATATATGGTACGATTCTACGTGTGTATATACAAAGGGTATCAGAAACATGTGCTCTACAATGCAGTATGTTCTTTCGAGCATAAAACTTATCAATCAATTATTTTTGAATTTCATACACGAGACATAAGCATAGCATATATCATGGCTTGTGTATCAACAGAGCTTACTGACTAGCCAAGCTTGTCATTGACATGTGATTGCAAACCTCTAGTCTAACCAGATCAGTATCTCATATTTTCGCGGCTTGTCCGATGTGCAATCCTTGATGCAGAGGTTCTGCAGGATCGGAACCCAATAACTATGACATCCCGTCTGGAAATTTAATACTCGCATTTATAGCTCTCATTCTCCCTCACACTGCGTCTCTCATTAGGCGCAAACTCTCATTTGTTGTAGATTTGCATTTGCCTTTCGTCTCATGTCGTAATCACTCATTTGTTGTCGTACAGATACACCGCCATGGATCGGCGCAAGATCGAACGCGACTTATTTGGCGGTCGATTGTTGTCAGTCATCGCCACCAATGCACTTGAGCTGGGAATCGATGTAGGGAGTTTAGATAGCGTGCTACAGCTGGGCTATCCCGGTAGCATAGCATCGCTTTGGCAGCAGGTGTGTGTGCGCTTGATATTATGTTTGGTGATATACAGTCATTGTCTAGGGCTGTTGCTTTACTGTGTTGTGTGCACAGGTTGAGTGTATGAGTGTGTGTTGTCGAATTAGCCTTAAGTGGAGATTTTAGCTCGTGTATCGCAGCCGGGCCATACCGTAGTATAGCGTTACTGTGGCAGCAGGTGGATGTGCGATTGATATTATGTTTGGTATGGTATTGAGCTATAACTTTAATCGCGGTGTGAATAATTGACCTCAAAATGACCTCGTGTAGGGAGATTGGATAGTGTACTGCGGCTGGATATTCCTGTAGTAGAGCGTCGCCGTGGCAGCAGACGGGTGCCCAGATATACTCGCAAATCAATACACTGATGTGTAGCACACCCTAGAGTAGCTCATACAAGTACTCTGTAGGACAACATTTAGACCTCGTCGGTGCACGCGAATAGGTCCGATACCACCTGCATTCTCTCGCAAATCTTTATTTGTTCTTTTTACTGTTATTTTATTACCAGACATATAAAACCTTGACCATCTGTACTTGCAAATATTACAACCTCCTCAACATTCATCTGTTGTACATCCAATCCAGGCGGGGCGTGCAGGACGATCAGGCAAACAGTCCATCGCCGTTCTCATTGGCTATAATTCTCCATTGGACCAGCACTTTATGAAAAACCCCAAGGCATTGTTCTCGAAGGCGTCAGAGGCTGTGGTGTTTGATCCCTTTAACAACCGTGTGCTGTGGTGGCACCTGCTGTGTGCTGCCACGGAGCTACCACTCTGCGCCGGCACGAAGTAAGATATGTTTTCACCGCACGTGGTATATATGATTTTTATCAAGTTTTAGCTTCCTCATAGCTCAACAACTTCAGGAGATTCCTGCAGCACTCTGTGAACTTAAATACGTAGCTGATCCTACAATTAAGTGAAACAATAACCTGTGATGCAGCCGTCAAGTTTTACCTTTAACTTTAATTTTGCCTACTTAAACACTACAGGAATTACGACGCGAGGCTGTTTGGGGACAAATACGGCACATTAATCCAAGACATGGTGCGTGGAATGGCCGTGGATGGGTCCTACAACGCGGCACATGGGGCTGTAATCAGAGCCGCGAACAATAACTACCACACTACCTCCCACGCTATTGACTTTCCGCACGGAAAGACGAGTCTACGGAATATCTACACCGAGAGTATGCGCGAGAGCGCGATTAGTTCTGGATACTTGAGTGTGCGTGTTGTGCGTGCGGTGTAGGAGCCTGGAAGTTTGAATATTACACCACAACTCGTGCCATTATCCTTCCGTACGGAAAGGAGAGTCTGCGGAATATCTATACCGACAGTACATTCGGGTGTACGGCAGTGTGTGTTTTGTATGTACTGTAAATAGCCTGGAATAACATCCATGGCATTAAATATCATGCCAACGACTGTCTGGACAGAAAGACGAGTGTGTGTTGTGGGAATGCAACGTATGTTCGATGTGTGATCTACTCAGTGCGCTGCAGTGTGTGATTTGTGCGCGCTGTGTAAAGGCTTGGAATACCAACCATCTCATTGTATTTATTGACATTGGCTTTCCGCACGACCAGACAGACATACGGAATATCTACACCGATGATATTTCTTGTGGAACTTTTGGAGGGAGGGTATGAAAGCCGCATACACCATATACTTTACTATGTCCCATACCAGTGACTTCTCACATCGCTACCCGAACTTACGGGACTGTACTCAGAAAACCCACTTTAGGCTGCACACGGGAAAGTTTTAGCCCTGCACTCAAGACAGATATGTTGAATATCTGAATATTGCAAATGCTTTCCAATGCTAGATAGCAAATATGACATGAACTATTCACTGATGTTTGTATACGTGAGATATACAAATATACGACGGGTTTCGAGTTGTATAGTAGGGCTGGCTGTGCTTGCCTGTGTGAGATTCAAACCAATCCCATAGTATTTAACACAACACCCTATTGATGATTGCCTAAGCATCAATTTTCTCTGCACATTTTTCAGACTACCGAGTGCTAGATGCTGACACAGAGCATGAGCTGGATAATATTGAAGAACGTAGAGCCCATTTCGAGCTGTACGACGGTGCGGTGTATCTGCATCGAGGAGAGTCATACGTAATGGAGGATGTG
The DNA here is from genome assembly GCF_001186125.1 of Sphaeroforma arctica JP610. Classification (NCBI taxonomy): domain Eukaryota; class Ichthyosporea; order Ichthyophonida; genus Sphaeroforma; species Sphaeroforma arctica. The sequence continues at coordinate 42,192 of NW_014040328.1, read as the reverse complement.
GATCACAAAGATAGGGTGAGTGAGTCTGTGTGTATGTGAGTATTGCTGATGCGTTTGTGCTTGTATTTATTCTGAATGGAGCGTGTATCTGCATCGAGGAGAGTTAAAAGTGTTAGAGGATGTGGGCCACAAAGATTGGATGAGTGCGTCGGTGTGGATAGGAGTAATTTAGATGCTCGTGTGCTTGTATTATTTGGAATGGAGCCTTTATGACATGCTATATTCAGGGGTATTCCATCTTAATGGAAGGGTACTTTTGTCGATATATCATAGATTCGTTGGAATTTATGTGGTATGTGGTACCTCTTCGTGAGACACTCGGAATAAGTGTATGGAACGATATTAAAACATGCGTCAACAATACCTTGGTATATTTTCCCCCGTAGGGGTATACGAGTTAAAGCACATACATAAAACTGGAAAATTTCGGTATATTTTTTAATTTCTGAATACTGAGGTAGGACGACGTTGAGATTTTGTTAATCTTGTGTCCCAATCAAAAATAAGACTGGTTAGAGCCAAACAGAATAGCAACTACCAAAGTAGAACGGTTCAGTAATCGATCGGAATGGGATAGCAATTAGACATAAATACGTTTACTTCTCGTGACATATCTAAGTACAAGGCTTGGCAAGTTTACGAACGAGTGCATTAAATAACATAGCTTCCTAAAATAGGAGAATACAGTGCATACCTAACCCTACATACAAAATGAAAATACTCACAAAACCCGGAGTCAACTTTCATGTTCGGTATACGATATATATGATTACCCATAACACCTACTGAGCTCGGCCCATCCCCTCTGCCAGGGTTGTCTCAGTTCTGAGATATACAACAGCTTTCCTCGTATTACGTTTTCACGAGTACGTGCATGTATACAAACTTGACGTTTCTTATACTGACAACGGTATTAAATATACATTTGTATCGCGATGAGCCACAGAATTCTGCGCATTTCTATTCGCTGTGGCGCGTAGTAGAAAACTGTTGAAGTAGTTCCCACGTTTTATCACATGGAGACACCCTAGATAACAAATAATCTAGTGTTGAGAAAACGCTGACACTTTTTCTACGAATGGTGTTCTGGCGCCCTTGAGTGGCAGTAAAAAAATCAAAAACCCCGAAGGGACAGGACAAGACGGGACACCTCCCCGGGTTTCGGGGAGGGACCATGATTTACAATCTCCGCTGACAGATTATTTTATTTCTACTAGATGGATATAGAGTACCCGTGGGTACCTAAGTGGGATCTACATAACTTTGGGTATCTGTTTGCAACGTCCTGCACACCCCTTCAAGGCGTACCTCGCCACTAGCTTGGATATATAGCATATGTACCAAACCATTGTCTCCTGTTTAATCATAACGTATGCACATAGGTCGCTTACGCACGCAAGAGCGATGTCAACTACCACACGGCCGTCAACGATCAGACACTACTCGTCGACTACACAGTCCGCCGGCACCTCACCGGGGGTCCAAAGGCACATCCCTACACGGGAGCCTATGGGAGTGTACGGGTGGTGACCAATGTTTTCGGGTACAAAAAAATCCTCAACAAGACGCGCACAATCATTGAATCTATCACCTCGGAGATCCCGGATTTTGAGATGATCACCGAGTCGCTTTGGATTGACATCGGGCTCGAATTCAAAAATGGGTTGGCTGAGATAAGCCTAGACTATCGGTATCTGATTTCACAAAATGTGTTCTATCTGTGATAGGTTTTTCAAGTTTCCGTTCTATTCTGTCAACAAAAGAAAATTGTGTCAAGATATTCGTGGGCATGTTCTAATATCAATATCAAGCAAATTGTGTTTTTGCGCTCCTGCTCAACAAAAACGAAGTTTTTTTTCTTGAAAATTTTTCAGCGGAAATTATGATCTAATTTCTTCCGTTCATATCATGTACGCTCATAGCGGGGGTCTGCATGCCTGCAATCACTTGCTGGTAAATGTCTTGGGTTTCTACTTGCTCTGTGACCGAGGAGATGTGCAACCTGTGTGCTATTCTGAACAAGAGACGAAAAATAGGTGAGTGAGACTTCCTCACAGAACGCTGAGGGATGTATACCAATAGATATCTGGGTAAGCTTCCGCAGCGAGTCCTTTGTCACTTGTGTTGTTGCATTCTGAATACGAGCATATATTTATAGAATCAAGACTGTTTATCAATAGTTTTGCGGCATTTGGTGATATACGTTTGGATTCTGTTGTCTTCATTCGATCGAATTCAATTCCAGTATGAGTTATGAACGTGCAATTACTGAAGTATCGTGCGGCCCGGAATTTAGGACTTTATCAATCTGTGTTAAGTTACATACCCACACATAATATCTAGGAAAGGTAGGTAAGACCCATGAAGTCATGTTCTCGTATGCATACGAAGTGGTACTCCTTTCCTATCCCTAAAGCGCCTTGTAGCATATTTCATACCCATCATGGTATATCTCATTGTCAACAGACCACTATGTATCAACATATACGACTCCGTCGAGGGTGGAACTGGTATCTCCGAAGCCGCCTATCACAAGATCGAACCGATCATGCAGAAAGCCTATGAGCTTATAAAGGTAGGATAGTGGGTAGGATAGTGAGGCCATGTGCTGTATCTTGCCATGACACGTCAATGCAATGTTTCAATATTGTATTTACTGTTGTAGGTCCACTTCTCCGTGATGTTGTGCTCAACTCTTGTCGTTCTTGACCCGAAATGATATCTTTTTCCTCAAACTTGCCAATTATAATATCTTGAGTCGTGAATGTTTGAACTTTTGGATGTATTGACTAGGTCTGACGTGCACACGAACGATAAGCCACAATGACCGCGCTTCTGACTATCCGGCAAGCGTAGAATCGCTAAAATCATAGCAGTTGGTAGTTAAGTCGAGTATGCGTAGTTGTCTGATCAGTGGCCAGGCTCGTTCTTTTGGTGTGAAGAATTCGATGCTGCCCCTCGACACCACCTTGTTATTAGTGCAAACATTTGTATTAAAAAAGTAAGTAGTTCACGAAGTATTCGTAGTGCTTATTGGCACCATACCGTTGCTACGAAACGCCTTGCCTTTATTGAATTCCAAATGCCGCTGTTGCTATGCAACTTTATAGGGATGCGATTGCGAGGAGGCGAATGGGTGTCCCGCGTGCACTCATGATCCTTCGTGTGGAGAGTACAACAATTGTTTGGACAAAAAGGCGGCATTGTGGATTTTGGAACGGCTGGTTGCCAGAACTCCAACGTCATGAGCGTGTGCTTCTGCTCGCTGTTCACATATAGAGATGCCTAAATTGACAGGCACGTGTGGCCCACACGAGTGCTGCGACGACGCATAAACATTCTGTAGCCTTAGTGACACCGTTCGGTCGCGAGAAATTGTAACTATCACTGGGCAACTTATTAGAGTACGCATCACGGGTCTTCTTTTTTGACTCCTCATCTGATAATCAGGCGAAAGCATTTATCAATCAATCGTTTCCGTAAAACAAATTTGGTGGAGAGCACAACGTTATAGAGTTAGTTATGGTATTGTATACGAAAGGCTGGCCTAGTTGTGGAGCAGAACTCAGCCAAAGTAATCTGCACCCCTATGGCACGATCATGTAAGACCTGAGTACTTCACTCAAAGTTACGACTAGGGTGCGGAAAAGGCTCGCTAGCAGATTCATCACGGGTTGAGTGAATGGTCTGTCGGAAAGATTTTGTTCTAGGCTCGCCATATGCTACCGAATGTGCCGACTGAGCTACTTGTCCTTGTGAACACACACAGTATCCCAATATGTACCTAACTGTACAGGTAGACTTCTTAAATATAGTTTGTGCCCTCTCTGCCAATCGTGCTCTGCTATGCAAACTCTCTCCCAGATTTCAAGCTTATTTAGTCGTACAAAATCCGTCCGAATAAAATTGAATCCCATATGGCTTCGTGTCGTCGAATCGATCTATCCAATTCTGAAATCAACACAAATGACTACTCGAAACGCCAGGGGTGTGGTGCAGTATTTGCTGGCTAGCACCTAATGATAGGCTTATTTAAATATCGTCTCTGAGAAATCGCGGCCATCGCATAGCTGGGACGTATCACGCCATCACACATGGAATGTGTAATCAGCTTATCCATACATATCCCAATATGTCTCTCTGTCACTCCCAACACGTCGCGTCACCTGGATACCATTTGGCAGATTTTAAATCGGCCACACCAATTATAGCCGTCTCTATATTCTGGAATTCAAAAACAGCGCTGCCCCTGAACCCTTGACATTTTCGTAGTGAGTTTACAACTGTTGCGATAATGTATTTCTTTTTCTTCGGTAGAACACTTGATTATAGAGTACAAGGAATGGCGTTGGTAATCTAAAGAAGCAGGAAAAATCACTCTCGTCATGCGTACAAGGGGCATTGGGTGGTCCAAGCCGATGAGGGCGCTGGTATCTTTCAGTGTCTGGCTCAAGTTGATTGTCTCAGTCGTTAAAAGAAATCTATTACAATCGATTTTAAGTTAAAGCCTCTTTGTTGCACCGCACTCCTAGCACAAATTCATATTCCTTGTTCGTATAATAATATAACTTAATCGATAATTTTCACTGTGTATCAAAACACGCCAAAAGTACTCATGTTACTTCTGTAATTTTCTGTCGTTTTTGGCATACTTAAAGGGCTTGCACAAACATAGCGAAAGATACGACGCAAATCACATTTGCGTTGTTGAGTGTTCGTCTAAGGACAGTCGTTCGCCATCTGTTGAAAATGAGAGACTACAGAAGTTATCATAATTCTGCATCAAATCTCATTGACTGGCTGTGTATAAAAACACGCCAAAAGTATTCATGTTGTTTCTATGATTTTCAGTCGTATATACATATTTGAGCTTGTACAAATATAACGAACCGACGCAAATCGCATTTTGCATTGTTGAGTGTTCGTCTTAGGGCCGTCGTTTGTCTTCTGTTGAAGGTGAGAGACTACAGGAGTAAACTTGTTTCTAATACATTAACAACTTTTTACACCATCAGTCAGAAAGTAATTTGTAACTTGTCCTCGAACTAGTTCATTTATATGTGGGTCAGCCCAAGAGCACATGAAATGAATTTGAGATGAATCGATTTTCGTCAGACAGCGACGGGCATATCGATGCGATTAATAAATATACAGGTGAACAAGTTTTGCACTAGCTGGCTGTTGAGACGTTTGAACTACCAACACTCACCCATAGCCGCTTGTGCTGTAGTTTTCTTTTTCCCAACCAGAAATCAATAGGATATGTCCGAGAATAACTATTTTATTTCAATTCTGCATGAATGTTTTACACGCGCAGGCATCAGTTTTAGATCTATAGTAGCAAAATGTCGCTTTTGATATTTAGCTAGTTTTCGATGAATTGTAGTCAGGTAACGAACGTTATAAGGTTTGTAGGCTATAATGAACAGTGATGTTTCTATAAAAGATGTAGGATCCATGGTGGAAGGCAGGCCAAGCTGATTAAATAGCGAATAGTTTCCCTACTTGTGGATTTAGTTCGCAACCTCAAAAGAATGTAAAGTAGATATTAAATGAACTTTATTCCGGAGCAATGAAACTTCTCACAATGAAATGAAATTTAGGTTAAATTCTACTAACTCCTTTTCGGGAGGAGCGAACACATAGACGAATCTGTGACCAGAAAACATCTCAAGTACAAGAAAGACACCTGAAAGGATTCTGGGCAAAAAGTAGTCTAGTAGATATAAGATGAACTTCATTCTGAAGCGATGGTATATTTTACAATAAAATGAAATTAAGGCAATACTGTGCCAACTTAGTTTCGAAATATATGTTGGTTCTGTACTTTATCAATATAAAAACACACGGAGCATCGTACACGGGTGAGACGTCAGGGGCGAAAGCACGGAATCTGTCATGAAATGATCACCATACTCGTTCCTGGCCAAAATATTTCTCTAACAGAAGTCGCAATTAATTATAATTGATGTAAATGAAGTAAAGCTATTGTAAGGAAGCACAATGTCACGAGACTCCACTGAGATTGGGCAACCTTGGTATAATACAAGTATAAACTGAGAGACTACAGGTCTCAGACCAGATTTTACAGCAAGAAGCCCTCTTCGATTTATAGAAATCATCAGAGTTAGCTCACACTCGAGAGCTAGACAACAGACTAACTCAACTCTCCGGTATCGGTGGAGAAACTTCTTCAATTCTCGGGTGTCGGTTCCACATATGTTGTGACTCAAATAGGTTTACAGCTATTGATAGCTTGTTGCGGTTAACAAACTCAATTAATTTTCGGGAGTCGGTTGAGAAGCTTTATCGACACACGGGTGTCTCGGTTAAGTATTAACTCTACTCTCGTGAGAAAGTTAAGCAACTTGATTAGCTCTCGGAAGTGAGCTAATATTGCCGAGAAGTCGAAATAGAATAGCATCGAAGTGTTAAAGTGTTCTGCAGAAGGTTTCTCATTTTGACCACATGAGTTTTTACCCTGGCCAGCCCAAGTGGCTGAACACTAGTACAGACACCTTATGTAGAAGACAAAGATGAGGTCAGAAATCAATACATACATATGCACTTTAGTTAAAGTCTACTAAATTGCACTCTAACGACTTATCAGGTCACTTTACTTTCGTGCTACTAACCTACACTGCTCTCCAGTCAGAAGCGCAACCAGCCAGCCGAGTTAGACAGCCAGCCAGTCAGCCAGCCCCTGAGCCCCGAGCCTCGAGCCTCGAGCCTCAAGCCCCAAGAGCCCCGAGCCCTGAGCCCTGAGCCATTTACCCTGAGCCCTGAGCCTTGGCCCTACTTGCTGTAGAATCTGGTCTGAGACCTGTAGTCTCTCATTTTTTCAATAGTTAAAAGTTAAGTTGGGCCATCAGGCAAAGTAGCATTAGTATTTGACGATCGTCCAAATATGGTCTAGCCACATTACATTTCGAGACGGCTATTAAATATTGTGTTATGGTAAAAATTATGCAAAGTAATTGTACAATCAATGGATTTCGATTGAGAGTCTCTCGAACTAATGGACTATAAAAAATGATAACGGCCAGAAAATTTTATAAATCTGTGATAAATACGGCATTATATGGGGGTTTTTTTAATGCAACTCTATGGAGAGATATTGGAGACGCGCAAAGTATGTTGTGAAATGCTGTCCTGGGCTTCAAAATAATCTAGTCGAGGCTTTGGATGAAGGATATTTAAATATTATACTTTGTGCTTTGTATTAGGGGTGTCTACAAGTATCGTCTGTTATGACAAAGAGCTGGTATTACAGCTCGCATAGTACGCCAAAAAAAAAAGTATGCGTCTCATCGTCGACATTGTTACTAAAGGTATGCCTTATGTAGCTAATTTTAAATTGCAAAACTTCTGAACGAAGCTGCATATGCGTACACTTTATATGTGCATAACGGTTATTGCTTCCTCTCACACATTTTTTTTTATACCAGTGAGCTGACGGTTTTGGCTTTGACAGGCTTCCTCTCACAATTTCTAGTACAACTGAGATAACTTTTTTATAAAAATTGGTCACTCGTTGTTTTGCGGAACATGTCTCGCGTGTCCTTTTTATCGCTGGGCCTTGGAAAGGCGGGGCTAGAACGGCGCGAGATGATCAGTGTGACAGGAAACCTACGTCATCACCAAAATTCCTTCTGTTCGGAGTCCCCGGTGATAACAGCACATGTAGTTTCTAAATCGACAGCTCAAATGTAGGGGGCGAATTTAAAGGCTGGGCGTAGCAGCAACCCAGGTATCGCCCAGTCCGGTACCTTGCCAATAAATACAATTATCGGTAAATGTCTATCTGCCTATGATCACTGCCTCGCTTTCGTCGATGTCTGCCTCCTACAGTACTGTCAATCCGTCAGTACATAGGGAATGACCGGACAATTCGTTTGCACTCAAGCCGCAGTGTCTAATACAAAGTCTACAGTTTCGTTCTCCTGATCGCACTATTACAAATACGCCTATAAAGAGGATCGTTGTGTAGAGATGTTGCAATTCCAGATCATGCTGCCTGGCTGCGATGTAGAGATAAATGTTTTTGAAAATAAGTCAAGGGGTGAGTGATCTACGGTTCCGTTTGAGACTGACTCGACCTTCATCACCCGCAGGGTCATAATCGCTGTGATGCGTATTTTGTACGTGGATTGGGAATTCTGTCAAAATTGGAAATTTTGCACTATACTGGGGACTTTCAAATAGCGGACATCCTCATACCTAGTGGACGAATGAAAATTAATCTTTAGATTCTTCAATTGCATTGGTCAATTCTAAATAAGGGAAGGATGTACGACCTAGATCGTTCTGATGTCGTTAATTCGTACTGCATTCTTATACTAAATACTAATTTAGGACTACTACCACAGTCGTATTTATCTTTGATTATATTTATCTGTGATTACTTCTATGAAGTGTGGTTAGGAGAACGGGTCTAAAACAGCGAAGCCAACCGAGTTCGGCTCACCACCTGCGGGTAGTCATGTTTAAAACAAGTTATCAATTTTTTTACTTCGAATCGCCTTATGGTGTAGAAGAACGAGTTGTTGTCGGACAAACAATTGGCGGCCAATACTTGCGTATAGGGAATTGTTGTGTCAATGCATTCTGGTTTGAGGCCCCGGAGTTCGTGTCAGCCAATCGTTTGGAGAGTACATGGTCAGAGAGTTGCCAAGAATAGTTCTCGGTAGTCATGAATATTTGAGCTACTTGAAGTCTGAATACTGTCATTGGGCGCTGGTCGCTGTCTATCTAGTGACTGGGCGATAGGCAAACTTGAAGAGTTCACGAATGTGGTTGGCAACGTTTTCTCACAAGAATGTTTTGCTAAAGTCTCTCTGGCCGTTGCTGGTGGTGACAGACCGGAAAGGTAGACTAACGGTAAGACGCTGGTCGCAGTCTTTCTAGTGACTGGGCGGTAGGCAAACTTGAAGAGTTCACGAATGTGGTTGACAACCTTCCTCCCAATAGTATTTTGCTGAAGTTTCTCCGGCCACTGCTAGTGATGTAACACCGGAAAGGTAGGCTAACGGTTGGGCGCTGGTGGCAATCTGTCTAGTGACTGGACGGTAGGCAAACGTGAAGCGTTCACGAATGTGGTTGACAACGTTTTCTCTCAAGAATGTTTTGCTAAAGTCTCTCTGGCCGTTGCTGGTGGTGACAGACCGGAAAGGTAGACTAACGGCGCAAATCGCAGTCTGTCTAGTGACTGGGCGGTAGGCAAACTTAAAGAGTTCACGAATGTGGTTGACAACCTTTTCTCCCAAGAATATTTTGCTGAAGTTTCTTCGGCCACTGCTAGTGATGTCAGACCGGAAAGGTAGGCTAACGGTTAGGCGCTGGTCGCAATCTGTCTAGTGACTGGGCGGTAGACAGACGTGAAGCGTTCACGAATGTGGTTGACAACGTTTTCTCACAAGAATGTTTTGCTAAAGTCTCTCTGGCCGTTGCTAGTGGTGTCAGACCGAAAAAGGTAGGCGGACAACGGCCGATAGGACAAATTTTCCTATTAGCCATAAACTGTATCGGAGGGGGTATGGGATCTTTAGGCCATTCTATAAGGTCACGTATCCACAATCCATGGGCCTTGTAGAGGCCACTACTCTCGGAGCCTGCACGAATGTAGTTGACAACGTTTTCTCACAAGAATGTTTTGCTAAAGTCTCCCTGGCCGTTGCTGGTGGTAACAGACCGGAAAGGTAGATTAACGGTTAGACGCTGGTCGCAGTCTGTCTAGTGACTGGACGGTAGGCAAACTTGAAGAGTGACTCGGAGGTAGGCAAACGTAAAGCGTTCACGAATGTGGTTGACAACCTTTTCTCCCAAGAATGTTTTGCTTAAGATACTCCGGCAAATGCTAGTGGTGTCAAACCGGAAAGGTAGGCGGACAACGGCCGATAGGACAATTTTTCCTATTGACAATAAATTGGATAGAAGGGGGTATGGGTTCTTTAGGCTATTCTATAAGGTCACGTATCCACTATCCATGGACCCTATAGAAGTCACTACTCTCGGTGCCTGCACTAATGTGGTTGACAAAGTTTTCTCACAAGAATGTTTTGCTAAAGTCTCTCTGGCCGTTGCTGGTGGTGACAGACCGGAAAGGTAGACTAACGTTTAGACGCTGGTCGCAGTCTGTCTAGTTACTGGGCGGTAGGCAAACTTGAAGAGGTCACGAATGTGGTTGACAACGTTTTCTCACAAGAATGTTTTGCTAAAGTCTCTCTGGCCGTTGCCGGTGGTGACAGACCGGAAGGGTAGGCTAACGGTTGGGCGCTGGTCGCAATATGTCTAGTAACTGGGCGGTAGGCAAACGTAAAATCTTCCCGAATGTGGTTGACAACGTTTTCTCACAAGAATGTTTTGCTAAAGTCTCTATGGCCGTTGCTGGTGGTGACAGACCGGAAAGGTAGACTAACGGTTAGACGCTGGTCGCAGTCTGTCTAGTAGCTGGGCGGTAGGCAAACTTGAAGAGTTCACGAAACAATTTTTCCTATTAGCAATAAACTGGATAGGAGGGGGTATGGGCTCTTTAGGCTATTCTATAAGGTCACGTATCCACTATCCGTGGACCCTGTAGAAGTCACTACTCTCGCAGCCTGTACGACTGTGGTTGACAACGTTTTCTCACAAGAATGTTTTGCTAAAGTCTCTCTGGCCGTTGCCGGTGGTGACAGACCGAAAAGGTAGACAAATGGAGTTGGTCGCAGTCTGTCTAGTGACTGGGCGATAGGCAAACTTGAAGAGTTCACGAATGTGGTTGACAACCTTTTCTCCCAGTAATATTTTGCTGAAGTTACTCCGGCCACTGCTAGTGATGTCAGACCGGAAAGGTAGGCTAACGGTTGGGCACTGGTCGCAATCTGTCTAGTGACTGGGCGGTAGACAAACGTGAAGCGTTCACGAATGTGGTTGACAACGTTTTCTCACAAGAATGTTTTGCTAAAGTCTCTCTGGCCGTTGCTGGTGGTGACAGACCGGAAAGGTAGACTATAGACTAACGGTAAGACGCTGGTCGCAGTCTGTCTAGTGACTGGGCGGTAGGCAAACTTGAAGAGTGACTCGGAGGTAGGCAAACGTGAAGCGTTCACGAATGTGCTTGACAACATTTTCTCCTAAGAATGTTTTGCTGAAGTTACTCCGGCAAATGCTAGTGGTGACAGACCGGAAAGGTAGACTAACGTTTAGACGCTGGTCGCAGTCTGTCTAGTTACTGGGCGGTAGGCAAACTTGAAGAGGTCACGAATGTGGTTGACAACCTTTTCTCCCAAGAATATTTTGCTGAAGTTTCTCCAGCCACTGCTAGTGATGTCAGACAGGAAAGGTAGGCTAATGGTTGGGCGCTGGTCGCAATCTGTCTAGTGACTGGGCGGTAGGCAAACGTGAAACGTTCACGAA